>NW_028135337.1:0-160345 GCF_964662115.1 Mustela nivalis | reverse complement strand
CTTCTCTGGGGACATCCATCTATGGTATGAGTTGGAGGTAGATGCTCAGGTGGTATCAGACCGCCCTTGTTTGTCCCGGAAGACCTACACTATTAGGATGGCCTTGGGGACTTTGGAGGGTTCTCCTAATTTGTACGATTTTGGACAATGGAATGGGAAGAATTCCCATGCATGGGTTAGGCACAGTCCTAATGTTTGGCTCCAGGGGCCCCAGCCTGGAGTGTGTGTGGCTCTGGAGTTGGAGGACAGAAGTCTGAAAACACAAACTCAGGCTAGTTATGGGGACATACGTATGGCAGGTCCAATCTACAAACCATGAGAAGAACTCTTCAGGATATGAAGAAAGAGCGAGTCTGAGGCGCTTGCTCAGGATTTTGTCTCTGAATTTTGTATCAACGATGGCCGTGGAATGTGGGAAGGCCTCATGGTTCATGGACGAATTTTCCTCTCTGTGGATTTGGCCCGGTCCCAGTTGTTTTCCTCAATCTGTGAGTTGGGAGCTCTCCTTTAGTGTTTACCTCAGGTGTCCCAACCAAAGAGGAATTCCAAAGCATGCCCTGGGGAAGAGTGAAGGGGCAACCCAAACTTCGGTTAAAAATTGGGTTCTAGGGGCATGGCAGGCCCAATATGCCTTCTCTTCATCCAGCCACTGAGAGGCCTTACTTGAGGACTGGGCTCAGGCTGAGGGTCACAATGTGAGTTGGTGAAAAATGTGGCCCGTGAGAATGGGCGGGGCCTCAGGGGCCACACTGGATTCAATTACACTGAACTTTGGACAACATGCCAATCACAAGTTTTCTTGCCAAGGGGAAGGAGTTCTGATTTCTGCATCATTTTCCACCCTGGGCAGTGGTTAGAGATAAGGTCTAGGTTCTGAAACCTGAAAACCGCAGTTGGGAAGAGATGACGACCTAAGGCCATGGCGGGTCTTATGCGCTATGTGTGTGGTCAGCTGCCTGCGTGTTGGTCATGAGGTTCGGGCTCAGGTTGTGTCAGACAGTGCATTAGTGCCCAGGTTAGACTATATAATTTGTGTACAGTCGAGTGCCGTGTAGGTTTATCATCATTTGTGTTGCCTGGGCAGCTAAGTAGGCAAGATAATTTTTCTAAAGGGCCGGCAGAGTGCTGCATTGTGGGTCCGGAATTGCCAAAATTGAGGGCTTCTGGGCCAGGAGCGTGAGGACAAAAGTCTGAGAACACAAGCTAGACTTGGGCTTCAGGCCGAGGGCACGGCAGGTACCCCCTGCAGATCTGAACCAATATCTCAAGCATCTGAAGTCACGGCGAGGATCAGACGTTGGCTCAGGTTGGAGTTTCTGTGCATGACTGCCCCTTCATGAACGGAGCAGAGTCTCAAGGCCATGGAGGTTTTCCCACCTTGGGAGTTGTGGAATGCCCCCTTGAAGGATTCCTTGTGCGGGACAATTGAGACCTGTTGGGTAGCTCCAGGACATCCCATATGGAATGACTCCAGAGCACCGTTAGAGGATTGATGCCAGGGAAGCCCGCCTCGCATTCCAATTGTGTCCTAGCCACAAGACAGTTGAGATCTGATGGCTCTGCTGGGGTGGCTGAGTTGAAATGGACTTTCCTGAGTATGGGGCTTAATGAGTGTTTATGTCCATGAGGGCCTTGGAATGGGGCGGCGGCACCGTGACCCTGAAGTATTCTCCTAAGCTTTTGACATAGCTGCCATGCACAAGTTTCCTTGTGGTGACGAGATTTGTTCTGATGGGTGCCTCAGGAAACCCCCTATGCTTGTATTGGAATCCAGGCATTTGATGAGACATGCCTGTAAACCAAAGCAATGGATCCGTTTATGGCCTAGGGTCCTGTCTGGTTCTCTGGGTTCATCCATCTATGGTATGAGTGGAGGTGGATGCTTTGCGGGTGTCAGAACGCCCCTGTTTGTCCCTGGAGACCTACACTATTAGGATGGGCTCGGGGACTTTGGAGGGTTCTCCTAATTTGTACGATTTTTGACAATGGAATGGGCAGAATTCCCATGGATTGGGTAGGCATCGTCATAATGTGTGGCTCCAGGGGCCCCAGCCTGGAGGGAGTGGGGCCCAGGACTTTGAGGGAGGAAGTCTGAAAACACAAACTCAGCTTAGGTTTGGGGACATAGGTATGGCAGGCCCAATCTACAAACCATCAGAAGAACTCTTCAGGATATAAAGAATGAGCGAGTCTGATGCACTTGCTCAGGATTTTCTCTCTGGATTTTGTATCAACGATGGCCGTGGAATGTGAGGAGGCCTCATGGGCCATGGACGAATCTTCCTATCTGTGGATTTGGCCCAGTCCCAATTGTTTTCCATCAATCTGAGGGAATGGATGTCTCCTTTCAGGTTTGTTACCTCAGGTGTCCCAACCAAAGAGGAATTCCAAAGCAGAGCCCTAGGGAAGAGTGAAGGGACAACCCAAACTATGGTTAAAAATTGGGGCCTAGGGGCATTGGAGGCCCATATGCTGTCTCTTCATCCAGCCACTGGGAGGCCTTACTTGAGGACTGGGCTCAGGCTGAGGGTCACAATGTGTGTTTGTGACCAATGTGGCCTGCGGGCATGGGCAGGGCCTCATGGGCCACACTGGATTCACTACACTGAACTTTGGACAACAGGCCAATCACGAGGTTTCTGGCCATGGGGAAGGAGTTCAGATTTCTGCATCATTTTCAACCCTGGGCAGTGGTTGGAGATAAGGTCTAGGTTCTGAAGCCTGAAAACCGCACTTGGGGAGAGATGACGACCTAAAACCTTGGCTGGTCGTATGCGCTCCTTGTGCGGTCAGCTGCCTGGGTGTTGGTCAGCAGGTTCGGGATCAGGTTGTGTCAGACAGTGCATTAGTGCCCAGGTTAGACTATATAATTGGGTACAGTCGAGTGCCGTGTAGGTGGATCCTCATTTGTGGTGCCTGGGCAGCTCATTAGGCAAGTTATATTTTCTAGAGGGCAGGCAGAGTGCTGCATTGTTGGTCCAGAATTGCCAAACTTGAGGGCTTCTGGGCCAGGAGTGTGAGGAGAGAAGTCTGAGAACACAAGCTAGACTTGGGCTTCAGGCCGAGGGCACGGCAGGTACCCCTTGCAGATCTGAACCAATATCTCAAGAATCTGAAGTCACGGCGAGGATCAGTCGTTGGCTCAGGTTGGAGTTTCTGTGCATGACTTCCCCTTCATGAACAGAGCGGAGTCTCAAGGGATAGGAGGTTTTCCCACGTTGGGAGTTGTGGGAAGCCCCCTTCAAGGATTCCTTGTGCGGGACAATTGAGACCTGTTGGGTAGCTCCAGGACATCCCATATGGAATGACTCCAGAGCACCGTTAGAGGATGGATGCCAGGGAAGCCCACCTCGCATTCGAATTGTCTCCTAGCAACAACACAGTAGAGATGTGATTGCTCTGCGGGAGCAACCCGGGTGTCTGAGGTGAAATGGACTTTCCTGAGGATGGGGCCTAATGTGTGTTTGTGTCCATGGGGGCCTTAGAATGGGGCGGTGGCACCAGGAACCTAAAGTATTCTCCTAAGCTTTTGACATGGCTCCCATGCACAAGTTACCTTGTGAAGACGAGATTTGTTCTGATGTGTGCCTCAGGAAACCCCCTATGCTGGAATTGGAATCCAGGCTTTTGAGGAGACATGCCTGTAAACCAAAGCAATGGATCCTATTATGGCCTAGGGTCCTGTCTGGTTCAATCTTCTTCTCTGGGTTCATCCATCTATGGTATGAATGGAGGTGGATCTCAGCTGGTGTCAGACCGCCCTTGTTTGCCCCGGGAGACCTACACTATTGGGAGGGCCTCGGGGACTTTGGAGTATTCTCCTAATTTGTACGATTTTGGACAATGGAATGGGCAGAATTCCCTGGATTGGGTAGGCAGCGTCCTAATGTGTGGCTCCAGGTGCCCCAGCCTGGAGGGTGTGTGGCCCAGTACTTTGAGGACAGAATTCTGAAAACAGAAACTCACCTTAGGTTTGGGGACATAGGTATGGCAGACCCAATCTACAAACCATGAGAAGAACTCATCAGGATATTAAGAAAGAGCGAGTCTGAGGCGCTTGCTCAGGCTTTTGTCTCTGGATTTTATATCAACGATGGCCGTGGAATGTGGGGAGGCCTCATGGGCCATGGATGAATCTTCCTCTCTGTGGATTTGGCCCGGTCCCAATTGTTTTTCGTCAAGCTGTGGGATGGGAGGTCTCCTTTCACGTTTGTTAACTCAGGTGTCCAAACCAAAGAGGAATTCCAAAGCAGAGCCCTGGGGAAAAGTGAAGGGACAACCCAAACTATGGTTAAATATTGGGCCTAGGGGCATGGCAGGCCCAATATGCTGTCTCTTCATCCAGCCACTGAGAGGCCTTACTTGAGGACTGGGCTCAGGCTGAGAGTCAGAATGTGTGTTTGTGACCAATGTGTCCCACAGCATGGTGGGGCCTCATGGCCAAACTGGTTTCAACTACACTGAACTTTGGACAACATGCCAATCACAAGGTTTCTAGCCATGGGGAATGAGTTCTGATTTCTGCATCATTTTCAATCCTGGGCAGTGGTTGGAGATATAGTCTAGGTTTTTGAAGCCTGCAAACCGCAGTTGTGGAGAGATGACGACCTAAGGCCTTGGCGGGTCGTATGCGCTCCGTGTGCGGTCAGCTGCCTGGCTGTTGGTCAGGAGGTTTGGGCTCAGGTTGTGTCCGACAGTTCATTAGTGCCCAGGTTAGACTATATAATTTGGGTATAGGCGAGTGCCGTGTAGGTTGATCCTCTATTGGGGTGCCTGGGCCGATCATTAGGGAATATTTTCTTTCTATAGGGCTGTCAGAGTGCTGCATTGTGGGTCCGGAATTGCCAAACTTGACGGATTCTTGGCCAGAAGTGTGAGGACAGAAGTCTGAGAACACAAGCTAGACTTCGCCTCAGGCCGAGGGCACGGCAGGTACCTCTTGCAGATCTGAACCAATATCTCAAGCATCTGAAGTCACGGCGAGGATCAGACGTTGGCTCAGGTTGGAGTTTCTGTGCATGACTTCCCCTTCATGAACGGAGCGGAGTCTCAAGGGATAGGAGGTTTTGCCACGTTGGGAGTTGTGGGATGCCCCCTTCAAGGATTCCTTCTGCGGGACATTTGAGAACTGTTGGGCAGCTCCAGGACATCCCATATGGAATGACTCCCGAGCACCGTTCGAGGATGAATGCCAGGGAAGCCCGCCTCGCATTCCAATTGTCTCCTAGCAACAAGACAGTTGACATGTGATTGCTCTGCGGGAACAACCGGGGTGGCTGAGGTGAAATGGACTTTCCTGAGGATGGGGCCTAATGGGTGTTTGTGTCCATGGGGGCGTTGAAATGGGGCGGTGGCACCAGGACCATGAAGTATTCTCCTAAGGTTTTGACATAGCTCCCATGCACAAGTTTCCTTGTGGAGACGAGATTTGTTCTGATGGGTGCCTCAGGAAACCCCCTCTGCTGGAATTGGAATCCAGGCTTTTGAGGAGACATGCCTGTAAACCAAAGCAATGGATCAGAATGTGGCCTAGGGTCCTGGTGGTTCAATCTTTTACTCTGGGGACATCCATCTATGGTATGAGTGGAGGTAGACGGTCAGCTGGTGTCAGACTACCCTTGTTTGACCCGGGAGACCTACACTATTGTGATGGCCTCGGGGACTTTGATTGTTTCTCCTAACGTGTACGATTTATACAATGGAATGGGCAGAATTCCCATGGATGGGGTAGGCACAGTCCTAATGTGTGGCTCCAGGGGCCGCAGCCTGGAGGGTGTGTGGCCCAGGAATTTGAGGACAGAATTCTGAAAACACAAACTCAGCCTAAGTTTGGGGACGTAGGTATGGCAGGCCCAATCTACACACCATGAGAAGAACTCTTCAGGATATGAAGAAAGAGCGAGTCTGAGGCCATTGCTCAGGATTTTGTCTCTATATTTCGTATCAACGATGGCCGTGGAATGTGGGGAGGCCTCATAGGACATGGACGAATCTTCCTGTCTGTGGATTTGGCCCGGTCCCAATTGTTTTTCGTCAATCTGTGGGATGGGAGGTCTCCTTTCAGGTTTGTTACCTCAGGTGTCCCAACCAAAGAGGAATTCGAAAACAGAGCCCTGGGGAAGAGTGAAGGGACAACCCAAACTATGGTTAAAAATTGGGGCCTAGGGGCATTGGAGACCCAATATGTTGTCTCTTCATCCAGCCACTGAGAGGCCTTACTTGAGGACTGGGCTCAGGCTGAGGGTCACAATGTGTGTTTTTCACCAATGTGGCCCGAGAGCATGGGCGAGACCTCATGGGCCACACTGGTTTCAACTACACTGAACTTTGGAGGACATGCCAATCACAAGGTTTCTAGCCATGGGGAAGGAGTTCTGATTTCTGCATCATTTACAAACCTGGGCAGTGATTGGAGATAAGGTCTAGGTTCTGAAGCCTGAAAACCGCAGTTGGGATGAGATGACAACCTAAGGCCATGGCGGGGCTGACGTGCTCAGTGTGCGGTCAGCTGCCTGGGTGTTGGTCAGCAGGTTCTGGCAGAGGTTGTGTCAGACAGTGCATTCGTGCCGAGGTTAGACAATATAATTTGGGTACAGTTGAGTGCCGTAGGTTGATCCTCATTTGTGGTGCCTGGGCAGCTCATTAGGCAATATATTCTTTTTGGAGGGAAGGCAGAGTGCTGCATTGTGGGTCCGGAAATGCCAAACTTGAGGGCTTCTGGGCCAGGAGTGTGAGGACAGAAGTCTGAGAAGACAAGCTAGACTTGGGCTTCAGGCCGAGGGCACGGCAGGTACCCCCTGCAGATCTGAACCAATATCTCAAGCATCTGAAGTCATGGCGAGGATCAGACGTTGGCTCAGGTTGGAGTTTCTGTCCATGACTGCCCCTTCATGAACAGAGCAGAGTCTCAAGGCCATGGAGGTTTTCCCACGTTGGGAGTTGTGGGATGCCCCCTTGAAGGATTCCTTGTGCGGGACAATTGAGACCTGTTGGGCATCTCCAGGACATCCCATATGGAATGACTCCGGAGCACCGTTAGAGGATGGATGCCAGGGAAGCCCGCCTCGCATTCCAATTGTCTCCTAGCCACAAGACAGTTGAGATCTGATGGCTCTGCTGGGGTGGCTGAGTTGAAATGGTCTTTCCTTAGTATGGGGCCTAATGAGTGTTTATGTCCATGGGGGCCTTGGAATGGGGCGGAGGCATGGACCCTGAAGTATTCTCCTAAGCTTTTGACACAGCTGCCATGCACAAGTTTCCTTGTGGTGACAAGTTTTGTTCTGATGGGTGCCTCAGGAAACCCCCTATGCTGGTATTGGAAACCAGGCATTTGATGAGACATGCCTGTAAACCAAAGCAATGGATCTGATTATGGCCTAGGGTCCTGTCTGGTTCAATCTTCTTCTCTGGGTTCATCCATCTATGGTATGAGTGGAGGTGGATCTCAGCTGGTGTCAGACCGCCCTTGTTTGTCCCGGGAGACCTACACTATTGGGATGGCTCGGGGACGTTGGAGGGTTCTCCTAATTTGTACGATTTTAGACAATGGAGTGGGCAGAATTCCCATGGATGGGGTAGGCACAGTCCTAAAGTGTGGCTCCAGGGGCCCCAGCCTGGAGGGTGTGTGGCCCTGGACTTTGAGGACAGAAGTCTGAAAACACAAACTCAGCTTAGGTTTGGGGACGTAGGTATGGCAGGCCCAATCTACACACCATGAGAAGAACTCTTCAGGATATGAAGAAAGAGCGAGTCTGAGGCCATTGCTCAGGCTTTTGTCTCTATATTTTGTATCAACGATGGCCGTGGAATGTGGGGAGGCCTCATAGGACATGGACGAATCTTCCTCTCTGTGGATTTGGCCCAGTCCCAATTGATTTTCGTCAATCTGTGGGAATGGATGTCTACTTTCTGGTTTGGTTACCTCAGGTGTCCCAACCAAAGAGGAATTCGAAAACAGAGCCCTGGGGAAGAGTGAAGGGACAACCCAAACTATGGTTAAAAATTGGGGCCTAGGGGCATGGCAGGCCCAATATTCTGTCTCTTCATCCAGCCACTGAGAGGCCTTACTTGAGGACTGGGCTCAGGCTGAGGGTCACAATGTGTGTTTTTGACCAATGTGGCCCTAGAGCGTGGGTGAGACCATATGGGACACACTGGTTTCAACTACACTGAACTTTGGACAACATGCCAATCACAAGGTTTCTAGCCATGGGGAAGGAGTTCTGATTTCTGCATCATTTTCAACCCTGGGAAGTGGTTGGAAATAAGGTCTAGGTTCTGAAGCCCGAAAACCGAAGTTGGGAAAGATGACGACCTAAGGCCTTGGTGGGTCTGACCTGCTCAGTGTGCGGTCAGCTGCCTGCGTGTTGGTCAACAAGTTCGGGCTCTGGTTGTGTCAGACAGTGCATTAGTGCCCAGGTTAGACAATATAATTTGGGTACAGTCGAGGGCCGTGTAGGTTGATCCTCATTTGTGGTGCCTGGTCAGCTCATTAGGCAATATATTCTTTTTGGAGGGCAGGCAGAGTGCTGCATTGTGGGTCCGGAATTGCCAAACTCGAGGGCTTCTGGGCCAGGAGTCTGAGGACAGAAGTCTGAGAACACAAGCTAGACTTGGGTTTCAGGCCGAGGGCACGGCAGGTACCCCCTGCAGATCTAAACCAATATCTCAAGCATCTGAAGTCACGGCGAGGATCAGACGTTGGCTCAGGTTTGAGTTTCTGTGCATGACTGCTCCTTCATGAACGGAGCAGAGTCTCAAGGCCATGGAGGTTTTCCCACCTTGGGAGTTGTGGGATGCCCCCTTGAAGGATTCCTTGTGCGGGACAATTGAGACCTGTTGGGCAGCTCCAGGACATCCCATATGGAATGACTCCAGAGCACCGTTAGAGGATGGATGCCAGGGAAGCCCGCCTCGCATTCCAATTGTCTCCTAGCCACAAGACAGTTGAGATCTGATGATTCTGCTGGGGTGGCTGAGTTGAAATGGACTTTCCTGAGTATGGGGCCTAATGAGTGTTTATGTCCATGAGGGCCTTGGAATGGGGCGGCGGCACCTTGACCCTGAAGTATTCTCCTAAGCTTTTGACATAGCTGCCATGCACAAATTTCCTTGTGGTGACGAGATTTGTTCTGATGGGTGCCTCAGGAAACCCCCTATGCTTGTATTGGAATCCAGGCATTTGATGAGACATGCCTGTAAACCAAAGCAATGGATCCGTTTATGGCCTAGGGTCCTGTCTGGTTCTCTGGGTTCATCCATCTATGGTATGAGTGGAGGTGAATGCTTTGCAGGTGTCAGAACGCTCCTGTTTGTCCCTGGAGACCTACACTATTCGGATGGGCTCGGGGACTTTGGAGGGTTCTCCTAATTTGTACGATTTTTGACAATGGAATGGGCAGAATTCCCATGGATTGGGTAGGCATCGTCCTAATGTGTGGCTCCAGGGTCCCCAGCCTGGAGGGAGTGGGGCCCCAGGACTTTGAGGGAGGAAGTCTGAAAACACAAACTCAGCTTAGGTTTGGGGACATAGGTATGGCAGGCCCAATCTACAAACCATCAGAAGAACTCTTCAGGATATAAAGTATGAGCGAGTCTGATGCGCTTGCTCAGGATTTTCTCTCTGGATTTTGTATCAACGATGGCCGTGGAATGTGAGGAGGCCTCATGGGCCATGGACGAATCTTCCTATCTGTGGATTTGGCCCAGTCCCAATTGTTTTCCATCAATCTGAGGGAATGGATGTCTCCTTTCAGGTTTGTTACCTCAGGTGTCCCAACCAAAGAGGAATTCCAAAGCAGAGGCCTTGGGAAGAGTGAAGGGACAACCCAAACTATGGTTAAAAATTGGGGCCTAGGGGCATTGGAGGCCCAATATGCTGTCTCTTCATCCAGCCACTGAGAGGCCTTACTTGAGCACTGGGCTCAGGCTGAGGGTCACAATGTGTGTTTGTGACCAATGTGGCCTGCGGGCATGGGCAGGGCCTCATGGGCCACACTGGTTTCAACTACACTGAACTTTGGACAACAGGCCAATCACGAGGTTTCTTGCCATGGGGAAGGAGTTCAGATTTCTGCATCATTTTCAACCCTGGGCAGTGGTTGGAGATAAGGTCTAGGTTCTGAAGCCTGAAAACCGCAGTTGGGGAGAGATGACGACCTAAAACCTTGGCGGGTCGTATGCGCTCATTGTGCGGTCAGCTCCCTGGGTGTTGGTCAGCAGGTTCGGGATCAGGTTGTGTCAGAGAGTGCATTAGTGCCCAGGTTAGACTATATAATTGGGTACAGTCGAGTGCCGTGTAGGTGGATCCTCATTTGTGGTGCCTGGGCAGCTCATTAGGCAAGATATATTTTCTAGAGGGCAGGCAGAGTGCTGCATTGTTGGTCCAGAATTGCCAAACTTGAGGGCTTCTGGGCCAGGAGTGTGAGGACAGAAGTCTGAGAACACAAGCTAGACTTGGGCTTCAGGCCGAGGGCACGGCAGGTACCCCTTGCAGATCTGAACCAATATCTCAAGCATTTGAAGTCACGGCGAGGATCAGACGTTGGCTCAGGTGGGAGTTTCTGTGCATGACTTCCCCTTCATGAACGGAGCAGAGTCTCAAGGGATAGGAGGTTTTCCCACGTTGGGAGTTGTGGGATGCCCCCTTCAAGGATTCCTTGTGCGGGACAATTGAGAACTGTTGGGTAGCTCCAGGACATCCCATATGGAATGACTCCAGAGCACCGTTAGAGGATGGATGCCAGGGAAGCCCACCTCGCATTCGAATTGTCTCCTAGCAACAACACAGTAGAGATGTGATTGCTCTGCGGGAGCAACCCGGGTGTCTGAGGTGAAATGGACTTTCCTGAGGATGGGGCCTAATGTGTGTTTGTGTCCATGGGGGCCTTAGAATGGGGCGGTGGCACCAGGACCCTAAAGTATTCTCCTAAGCTTTTGACATGGCTCCCATGCACAAGTTACCTTGTGAAGACGAGATTTGTTCTGATGTGTGCCTCAGGAAACCCCCTATGCTGGAATTGGAATCCAGGCTTTTGAGGAGACATGCCTGTAAACCAAAGCAATGGATCCTATTATGTCCTAGGGTCCTGTCTGGTTCAATCTTCTTCTCTGGGTTCATCCATCTATGGTATGAATGGAGGTGGATCTCAGCTGGTGTCAGACCGCCCTTGTTTGCCCCGGGAGACCTACACTATTGGGAGGGCCTCGGGGACTTTGGATTATTCTCCTAATTTGTACGATTTTGGACAATGGAATGGGCAGAATTCCCTGGATTGGGTAGGCAGCGTCCTAATGTGTGGCTCCAGGTGCCCCAGCCTGGAGGGTGTGTGGCCCAGTACTTTGAGGACAGAATTCTGAAAACAGAAACTCACCTTAGGTTTGGGGACATAGGTATGGCAGACCCAATCTACAAACCATGAGAAGAACTCATCAGGATATTAAGAAAGAGCGAGTCTGAGGCGCTTGCTCAGGCTTTTGTCTCTGGATTTTATATCAACGATGGCCGTGGAATGTGGGGAGGCCTCATGGGCCATGGATGAATCTTCCTCTCTGTGGATTTGGCCCGGTCCCAATTGTTTTTCGTCAAGCTGTGGGATGGGAGGACTCCTTTCACGTTTGTTACCTCAGGTGTCCAAACCAAAGAGGAATTCCAAAGCAGAGCCCTGGGGAAAAGTGAAGGGACAACCCAAAATATGGTTAAATATTGGGCCTAGGGGCATGGCAGTCCCAATATGCTGTCTCTTCATCCAGCCACTGAGAGGCCTTACTTGAGGACTGGGCTCAGGCTGAGAGTCAGAATGTGTGTTTGTGACCAATGTGTCCCACAGCATGGCGGGGCCTCATGGCCAAACTGGTTTCAACTACACTGAACTTTGGACAACATGCCAATCACAAGGTTTCTAGCCATGGGGAATGAGTTCTGATTTCTGCATCATTTTCAATCCTGGGCAGTGGTTGGAGATAAAGTCTAGGTTTTGAAGCCTGCAAACCGCAGTTGTGGAGAGATGACGACCTAAGGCCTTGGCGGGTCGTATGCGCTCCGTGTGCGGTCAGCTGCCTGGCTGTTGGTCAGGAGGTTTGGGCTCAGGTTGTGTCCGACAGTTCATTAGTGCCCAGGTTAGACTATATAATTTGGGTATAGGCGAGTGCCGTGTAGGTTGATCCTCTATTGGGGTGCCTGGGCCGATCATTAGGGAATATTTTCTTTCTATAGGGCTGACAGAGTGCTGCATTGTGGGTCCGGAATTGCCAAACTTGACGGATTCTTGGCCAGAAGTGTGAGGACAGAAGTCTGAGAACACAAGCTAGACTTCGCCTCAGGCCGAGGGCACGGCAGGTACCTCTTGCAGATCTGAACCAATATCTCAAGCATCTGAAGTCACGGCGAGGACCAGACGTTGGCTCAGGTTGGAGTTTCTGTGCATGACTTCCCCTTCATGAACGGAGCGGAGTCTCAAGGCCATGGAGGTTTTGCCACGTTGGGAGTTGTGGGATGCCCTCTTCAAGGATTCCTTCTGCGGGACATTTGAGAACTGTTGGGCAGCTCCAGGACATCCCATATGGAATGACTCCCGAGCACCGTTCGAGGATGAATGCCAGGGAAGCCCGCCTCGCATTCCAATTGTCTCCTAGCAACAAGACAGTTGACATGTGATTGCTCTGCGGGAGCAACCGGGGAGGCTGAGGTGAAATGGACTTTCCTGAGGATGGGGCCTAATGGGTGATTGTGTCCATGGGGGCGTTGAAATGGGGCGGTGGCACCAGGACCATGAAGTATTCTCCTAAGGTTTTGACATAGCTCCCATGCACAAGTTTCCTTGTGGAGACGAGATTTGTTCTGATGGGTGCCTCAGGAAACCCCCTCTGCTGGAATTGGAATCCAGGCTTTTGAGGAGACATGCCTGTAAACCAAAGGAATGGATCAGAATATGGCCTAGGGTCCTGGTGGTTCAATCTTTTACTCTGGGGACATCCATCTAAGGTATGAGTGGAGGTAGACGGTCAGATGGTGTCAGACTGCCCTTGTTTGACCCAGGAGACCTACACTATTGTGATGGCCTCGGGGACTTTGATTGTTTCTCCTAACTTGTACGATTTATACAATGGAATGGGCAGAATTCCCATGGATGGGGTAGGCACAGTCCTAATGTGTGGCTCCAGGGGCCGCAGCTTGGAGGGTGTGTGGCCCAGGACTTTGAGGACAGAATTCTGAAAACACAAACTCAGCTTAAGTTTGGGGACGTAGGTATGGCAAGCCTAATCTACACACCATGAGAAGAACTCTTCAGGATATGAAGAAAGAGCGAGTCTGAGCCATTGCTCAGGCTTTTGTCTCTATATTTCGTATCAACGATGGCCGTGGAATGTGGGGAGGCCTCATAGGACATGGACGAATCTTCCTCTCTGTGGATTTGGCCCGGTCCCAATTGTTTTTCGTCAATCTGTGGGATGGGAGGTCTCCTTTCAGGTTTGTTACCTCAGGTGTCCCAACCAAAGAGGAATTCGAAAACAGAGCCCTGGGGAAGAGTGAAGGGACAACCCAAACTATGGTTAAAAATTGAGGCCTAGGGGCATTGGAGACCCAATATGTTGTCTCTTCATCCAGCCACTGAGAGGCCTTACTTGAGGACTGGGCTCAGGCTGAGGGTCACAATGTGTGTTTTTCACCAATGTGGCCCGAGAGCGTGGGCGAGACCTCATGGGCCACACTGGTTTCAACTACACTGAACTTTGGAGGACATGCCAATCACAAGGTTTCTAGCCATGGGGAAGGAGTTCTGATTTCTGCATCATTTTCAACCCTGGGCAGTGATTGGAGATAAGGTCTAGGTTCTAAAGCCTGAAAACCGCAGTTGGGATGAGATGACAACCTAAGGCCATGGCGGGGCTGACGTGCTCAGTGTGCGGTCAGCTGCCTGGGTGTTGATCAGCAGGTTCTGGCTGAGGTTGTGTCAGACAGTGCATTCGTGCCGAGGTTAGACAATATAATTTGGGTACAGTTGAGTGCCGTAGGTTGATCCTCATTTGTGGTGCCTGGCCAGCTCATTAGGCAATATATTCTTTTTGGAGGGCAGGCAGAGTGCTGCATTGTGGGTCCGGTAATGCCAAACTTGAGGGCTTCTGGGCCAGGAGTGTGAGGACAGAAGTCTGAGAAGACAAGCTAGACTTGGGCTTCAGGCCGAGGGCACGGCAGGTACCCCCTGCAGATCTGAACCAATATCTCAAGCATCTGAAGTCACGGCGAGGATCAGATTTTGGCTCAGGGTGGAGTTTCTGTGCATGACTGCCCCTTCAAAACAGAGCAGAGTCTCAAGGCCATGGAGGTTTTCCCACGTTGGGAGTTGTGGGATGCCCCCTTGAAGGATTCCTTGTGCGGGACAATTGAGACCTGTTGGGCATCTCCAGGACATCCCATATGGAATGACTCCAGAGCACCGTTAGAGGATGGATGCCAGGGAAGCCCGCCTCGCATTCCAATTGTCTCCTAGCCACAAGAAAGTTGAGATCTGATGGCTCTGCTGGGGTGGCTGAGTTGAAATGGACTTTCCTGAGTATGGGGCCTAATGAGTGTTTATGTCCATGGGGGCCTTGGAATGGGTGGAGGCACTGAGACCCTGAAGTATTCTCCTAAGCTTTTGACACAGCTGCCATGCACAAGTTTCCTTGTTGTGACAAGTTTTGTTCTGATGGGTGCCTCAGGAAACCCCCTATGCTGGTATGGAATCCAGGCATTTGATGAGACATGTCTGTAAACCAAAGCAATGGATCTGATTATGGCCTAGGGTCCTGTCTGGTTCAATCTTCTTCTCTGGGTTCATCCATCTATGATATGAGTGGAGGTGGATGCTTAGCAGCTGTGAGACCGCCCTTGATTGTCCCGGGAGACCTACATTTTTGGGATGGTCTTGGGGAATTTGGAGGGTTCTCCTAATTTGTACGATTTTGGACAATGGAATGGGCAGAATTCCCATGGATTGGGTAGGCATCGTCCTAATGTGTGGCTCCAGGGGCCCCAGGCTGGAGGGAGTGGGGCCCAGGACGTTGAGGGAGGTAGTCTGAAAACACAAACTCAGCTTAGGTTTGGGGACATAGGTATGGCAGGACCAATCTACAAACCATGAGAAGAACTCATCAGGATATTAAGAAAGAGCGAGTCTGAGGCGCTTGCTCAGGCTTTTGTCTCTGGATTTTGTATCAACGATGGCCGTGGAATGTGGGGAGTCCTCATGGGCCATGGACGAATCTTCCTAGCTGTGGATTTGGCCCGGTCCCAATTGTTTTTCGTCAAGCTGTGGGATGGGAGGTCTCCTTTCAGGTTTGTTACCTCAGGTGTCCCAACCAAAGAGGAATTCGAAAGCAGAGCCGTAGGGAAGAATGAAGGGACAACCCAAACTATGGTTAAAAATGGGGGCCTAGGGGCATGGCAGGCCCAATATGCTGTCTCGTCATCCAGCCACTGAGAGGCCTTACTTGAGGACTGGGCTCAGGCTGAGCGTCAGAATCTGTGTTTGTGACCAATGTGTCCCACGAGGAAGCGGGGCCTCATGGGCCGCACTGGTTTCAACTACACTGAACTTTGGACAACATGCCAATCACAAGGTTTCTAGCCATGGGGAAGGAGTTCTGATTTCTGCATCATTTTCAACCCTGGGCAGTGGTTGGAGATAAGGTCTATGTTCTGAAGCCTGAAAACCGCAGTTGTGGAGAGATGACGACCTAAGGCCTTGGCGGAACTTATGCTCTCATCATGCGGTCACCTGCCTGGCTGTTGGTCAGGAGGTTCGGGCTCAGGTTGTGTCAGACAGTGCATTAGTGCCCAGGTTAGACTATATAATTTGGGTATAGTCGAGTGCCGTGTAGTTTGATCCTCTATGGAGGTGCCTAGGCAGCTCATTAGAGAATATATTCTTTCTAGAGGGCTGTCAGAGTGCTGCATTGTGGGTCCGGAATTGCCAAACTTGAAGGCTTCTGGGCCAGGAGTGTGAGGACAGAAGTCTGAGAACACAAGCTGGTCTTTGGCTCAGGCCGAGGGCAAGGCAGGTACCTCTTGCAGAAATGAACCAATATCACGCATCTGAAGTCTCGGCGAGGATCAGACATTGGCTCAGGTTGGAGTTTCTGTGCATGACATCCCCTTCATGAACGGAGTGGTGTCTCAAGGCCATGGAGTTTTTCCCACGTTGGGAGTTTTGGGATGCTCCCTTCAAGGATTCCTTCTGTGGGACAATTGAGAACTGTTGCGCAGCCCCAGGAAATCCCATATGCAATGACCCCCGAGCACCATTCGAGGATGAATGCCAGGGAAGCCCGCCTCGCAAACCAATTGTCTCCTAGCAACAAGACAGTTGAGATGTGATTGCTCTGCGGGAGCAACCGGGGTGGCTGAGGTGAAATGGACTTTCCTGAGGATGGGGCCTAATGGGTGTTTGTGTCCATGGGGGCGTTGAAATGGGGCGGTAGCACCGGGACACTGAAGTATTCTCCTAAGGTTTTGACATAGCTCCCATGCACTAGTTTCCTTGTGGAGACGAGATTTGTTCTGATGGGTGCCTCAGGAAACCCCCTATGCTGGAATTGGAATCAAGGCTTTTGAGGAGAATGCCTGTAAACCAAAGCAATGGATCCTATTATGGCCTAGGGTCCTGTCTGGTTCAATCTTCTTCTCTGGGTTCATCCATCTATGGTATGAGTGGAGGTGGATCTCAGCTGGTGTCAGACCGCCCTTGTTTGTCCCGGGAGACCTACACTATTGGGATGGCTCGGGGACGTTGGAGGGTTCTCCTAATTTGTACGATTTTAGACAATGGAATGGGCAGAATTCCCATGGATGGGGTTGGCACAGTCCTAAAGTGTGGCTCCAGGGGCCCCAGCCTGGAGGGTGTGTGGCCCTGGACTTTGAGGACAGAAGTCTGAAAACACAAACTCAGCTTAGGTTTGGGGACGTAGGTATGGCAGGCCCAATGTACACACCATGAGAAGAAATCTTCAGGATATGAAGAAAGAGCGAGTCTGAGGCCATTGCTCAGGCTTTTGTCTCTATATTTTGTATCTACGATGGCCGTGGAATGTGGGGAGGCCTCATAGGACATGGACGAATCTTCCTCTCTGTGGATTTGGCCCAGTCCCAATTGATTTTCGTCAATCTGTGGGAATGGATGTCTCCTTTCTGGTTTGTTACCTCAGGTGTCCCAACCAAAGAGGAATTCCAAAGCAGAGCCATGGGGAAGAGTGAAGGGACAACCCAAACTATGGTTAAAAATTGGGGCCTAGGGGCATGGCAGGCCCAATATTCTGTCTCTTCATCCAGCCACTGAGAGGCCTTACTTGAGGACTGGGCTCAGGCTGAGGGTCACAATGTGTGTTTTTCACCAATGTGGCCCGAGAGCGTGGGCGAGACCATATGGGACACACTGGTTTCAACTACACTGAACTTTGGACAACATGCCAATCACAAGGTTTCTAGCCATGGGGAAGGAGTTCTGATTTCTGCATCATTTTCAACCCTGGGCAGTGGTTGGAGATAAGGTCTAGGTTCTGAAGCCTGAAAACCGCAGTTGGGAAAAGACGACCTAAGGCCTTGGTGGGTCTGACGTGCTCAGTGTGCGGTCAGCTGCCTGCGTGTTGGTCAACAAGTTCGGGCTCTGGTTGTGTCAGACAGTGCATTAGTGCCCAGGTTAGACAATATAATTTGGGTACAGTCGAGTGCCGTGTAGGTTGATCCTCATTTGTGGTGCCTGGTCAGCTCATTAGGCAATATATTCTTTTTGGAGGGCAGGCAGAGTGCTGCATTGTGGGTCCGGAATTGCCAAACTCGAGGGCTTCTGGGCCAGGAGTCTGAGGACAGAAGTCTGAGAACACAAGCTAGACTTGGGCTTCAGGCCGAGGGCACGGCAGGTACCCCCTGCAGATCTGAACCAATATCTCAAGCATCTGAAGTCACGGCGAGGATCAGACGTTGGCTCAGGTTGGAGTTTCTGTGCATGACTGCCCCTTCATGAACGGAGCAGAGTCTCAAGGCCATGGAGGTTTTCCCACCTTGGGAGTTGTGGGATGCCCCCTTGAAGGATTCCTTGTGCGGGACAATTGAGACCTGTTGGGTAGCTCCAGGACATCCCATATGGAATGACTCCAGAGCACCGTTAGAGGATGGATGCCAGGGAAGCCCGCCTCGCATTCCAATTGTCTCCTAGCCACAAGACAGTTGAGATCTGATGGCTCTGCTGGGGTGGCTGAGTTGAAATGGACTTTCCTGAGTATGGGGCCTAATGAGTGTTTATGTCCATGAGGGCCTTGGAATGGGGCGGCGGCACCGTGACCCTGAAGTATTCTCCTAAGCTTTTGACATAGCTGCCATGCACAAGTTTCCTTGTGGTGACGAGATTTGTTCTGATGGGTGCCTCAGGAAACACCCTATGCTTGTATTGGAATCCAGGCATTTGATGAGACATGCCTGTAAACCAAAGCAATGGATCCGTTTATGGCCTAGGGTCCTGTCTGGTTCTCTGGGTTCATCCATCTATGGTATGAGTGGAGGTGGATGCTTTGCGGGTGTCAGAACACCCCTGTTTGTCCTTGAAGACCTACACTATTCGGATGGGCTCGGCGACTTTGGAGGGTTCTCCTAATTTGTACGATTTTGGACAATGGAATGGGCAGAATTCCCATGGATTGGGTAGGCATCGTCCTAATGTGTGGCTCCAGGGGCCCCAGCCTGGAGGGAGTGGGGCCCAGGAATTTGAGGGAGGAATTCTGAAAACACAAACTCAGCTTAGGTTTGGGGACATAGGTATGGCAGGCCCAATCTACAAACCATCAGAAGAACTCTTCAGGATATAAAGAATGAGCGAGTCTGATGCACTTGCTCAGGATTTTCTCTCTGGATTTTGTATCAACGATGGCCGTGGAATGTGAGGAGGCCTCATGGGCCATGGACGAATCTTCCTATCTGTGGATTTGGCCCAGTCCCAATTGTTTTCCATCAATCTGAGGGAATGGATGTCTCCTTTCAGGTTTGTTACCTCAGG
Source organism: Mustela nivalis (assembly GCF_964662115.1). Classification (NCBI taxonomy): domain Eukaryota; kingdom Metazoa; phylum Chordata; class Mammalia; order Carnivora; family Mustelidae; genus Mustela; species Mustela nivalis. The sequence continues at coordinate 141,320 of NW_028135337.1, read as the reverse complement.
TGTCCCAACTAAAGAGGAATTCCAAAGCAGAGCCCTTGGGAAGAGTGAAGGGACAACCCAAACTATGGTTAAAAATTGGGGCCTAGGGGCATTGGAGGCCCAATATGCTGTCTCTTCATCCAGCCACTGAGAGTCCTTACTTGAGGACTGGGCTCAGGCTGAGGGTCACAATGTGTGTTTGTGACCAATGTGGCCTGCGGGCATGGGCAGGGCCTCATGGGCCACACTGGTTTCAACTACACTGAACTTTGGACAACAGGCCAATCACGAGGTTTCTTGCCATGGGGAAGGAGTTCAGATTTCTGCATCTATTTCAACCCTGGGCAGTGGTTGGAGATAAGGTCTAGGTTCTGAAGCCTGAAAACCGCAGTTGGGGAGAGATGACGACCTAAAACCTTGGCTGGTCGTATGCGCTCATTGTGCGGTCAGCTGCCTGGGTGTTGTTCAGCAGGTTCGGGATCAGGTTGTGTCAAAGAGTGCATTAGTGCCCAGGTTAGACTATATAATTGGGTACAGTCGAGTGCCGTGTAGGTGGATCTTCATTTGTGGTGCCTGGGCAGCTCATTAGGCAAGATATATTTTCTAGAGGGCAGGCAGAGTGCTGCATTGTTGTCAGAATTGCTAAACTTGAGGGCTTCTGGGCCAGGAGTGTGAGGACAGAAGTCTGAGAACACAAGCTAGACTTGGGCATCAGGCCGAGGGCACGGCAGGTACCCCTTGCAGATCTGAACCAATATCTCAAGCATCTGAAGTCACGGCGAGGATCAGACGTTGGCTCAGGTTGGAGTTTCTGTGCATGACTTCCCCTTCATGAACGGAGCGGAGTCTCAAGGGATAGGAGGTTTTCCCACGTTGGGAGTTGTGGGATGCCCCCTTCAAGGATTCCTTGTGCGGGACAATTGAGACCTGTTGGGCAGCTCCAGGACATCCCATATGGAATGACTCCAGAGCACCGTTAGAGGATGGATGCCAGGGAAGCCCGCCTCGCATTCCAATTGTCTCCTAGCAACAAGACAGTTGACATGTGATTGCTCTGCGGGAGCAACCGGGGTGGCTGAGGTGAAATGGAATTTCCTGAGGATGGGGCCTAATGGGTGTTTGTGTCCATGGGGGCGTTGAAATGGGGCGGTGGCACCAGGACCATGAAGTATTCTCCTAAGGTTTTGACATAGCTCCCATGCACAAGTTTCCTTGTGGAGACTAGATTTGTTCTGATGGGTGCCTCAGGAAACCCCCTCTGCTGGAATTGGAATCCAGGCTTTTGAGGAGACATGCCTGTAAACCAAAGCAATGGATCCGAATATGCCATAGGGTCCTGGTGGTTCAATCTTTTACTCTGGGGACATCCATCTATGGTATGAGTGGAGGTAGACGGTCAGCTGGTGTCAGACTGCCCTTGTTTGACCCGGGAGACCTACACTATTGTGATGGCCTCGGGTACTTTGATTGTTTCTCCTAACTTGTACGATTTATACAATGGAATGGGCAGAATTCCCATGGATAGGGTAGGCACAGTCCTAATGTGTGGCTCCAGGGGCCGCAGCCTGGAGGGTGTGTGGCCCAGGACTTTGAGGACAGAATTCTGAAAACACAAACTCAGCTTAAGTTTGGGGACGTAGGTATGGCAGGCCCAATCTACACACCATGAGAAGAACTCTTCAGGATATGAAGAAAGAGCGAGTCTGAGGCCATTGCTCAGGCTTTTGTCTCTATATTTCATATCAACGATGGCCGTGGAATGTGGGGAGGCCTCATAGGACATGGACGAATCTTCCTCTCTGTGGATTTGGCCCGGTCCCAATTGTTTTTCCTCAATCTGTGGGATGGGAGTTCTCCTTTCAGGTTTGTTACCTCAGGTGTCCAAACCAAAGAGGAATTCGAAAACAGAGCCCTGGGGAAGAGTGAAGGGACAACCCAAACTATGGTTAAAAATTGGGGCCTAGGGGCATTGGAGACCCAATATGTTGTCTCTTCATCCAGCCACTGAGAGGCCTTACTTGAGGACTGGGCTCAGGCTGAGGGTCAAAATGTGTGTTTTTCACCAATGTGGCCTGAGAGCGTGGGCGAGACGTCATGGGCCACACTGGTTTCAACTACACTGAACTTTGGAGGACATGCCAATCACAAGGTTTCTAGCCATGGGGAAGGAGTTCTGATTTCTGCATCATTTTCAACCCTGGGCAGTGATTGGAGATAAGGTCTAGGTTCTGAAGCCTGAAAACCGCAGTTGGGATGAGATGACAACCTAAGGCCATGGCGGGGCTGACGTGCTCAGTGTGCGGTCAGCTGCCTGGGTGTTGGTCAGCAGGTTCTGGCTGAGGTTGTGTCAGACAGTGCATTCGTGCCGAGGTTAGACAATATAATTTGGGTACAGTTGAGTGCCTTAGGTTGATCCTCATTTGTGGTGCCTGGGCAGCTCTTTAGGCAATATATTCTTTTTGGAGGGAAGGCAGAGTGCTGCATTGTGGGTCCGGAATTGCCAAACTTGAGGGCTTCTGGGCCAGGAGTGTGAGGACAGAAGTCTGAGAACACAAGCTAGACTTGGGCTTCAGGCCGAGGGCACGGCATGTACCCCCTGCAGATCTGAACCAATATCTCAAGCATCTGAAGTCACGGCGAGGATCAGACGTTGGCTCAGGTTGGAGTTTCTGTCCATGACTGCCCCTTCATGAACAGAGCAGAGTCTCAAGGCCATGGAGGTTTTCCCACGTTGGGAGTTGTGGGATGCCCCCTTGAAGGATTCCTTGTGCGGGACAATTGAGACCTGTTGGGCATCTCCAGGACATCCCATATGGAATGACTCCAGAGCACCGTTAGAGGATGGATGCCAGGGAAGCCCGCATCGCATTCCAATTGTCTCCTAGCCACTAGACAGTTGAGATCTGATGGCTCTGCTGGGGTGGCTGAGTTGAAATGGACTTTCCTGAGTATGGGGCCTAATGAGTGTTTATGTCCATGGGGGCCTTGGAATGGGGCGGAGGCACTGTGACCCTGAAGTATTCTCCTAAGCTTTTGACACAGCTGCCATGCACAAGTTTCCTTGTGGTGACAAGTTTTGTTCTGATGGGTGCCTCAGGAAACCCCCTATGCTGGTATTGGAATCCAGGCATTTGATGAGACATGTCTGTAAACAAAAGCAATGGATCTGATTATGGCCTAGGGTCCTGTCTGGTTCAATCTTCTTCTCTGGGTTCATCCATCTATGATATGAGTGGAGGTGGATGCTTAGCAGGTGTGAGACCGCCCTTGATTGTCCCGGGAGACCTACATTTTTGGGATGGTCTTGGGGAATTTGGAGGGTTCTCCTAATTTGTACGATTTTGGACAATGGAATGGGCAGAATTCCCATGGATTGGTTAGGCATCGTCCTATTGTGTGGCTCCAGGGGCCCCAGACTGGAGGGAGTGGGGCCCAGGACTTTGAGGGAGGAAGTCTGAAAACAAACTCAGCTTAGGTTTGGGGACATAGGTATGGCAGGACCAATCTACAAACCATGAGAAGAACTCATCAGGATATTAAGAAAGAGCGAGTCTGAGGCGCTTGCTCAGGCTTTTGTCTCTGGATTTTGTATCAACGATGGCCGTGGAATGTGGGGAGGCCTCATGGGCCATGGACGAATCTTCCTAGCTGTGGATTTGGCCCGGTCCCAATTGTTTTTCATCAAGCTGTGGGATGGGAAGTCTCCTTTCAGGTTTGTTACCTCAGGTGTCCCAACCAAAGAGGAATTCGAAAGCAGAGCCGTAGGGAAGAATGAAGGGACAACCCAAACTATGGTTAAAAATTGGGGCCTAGGGGCCTGGCAGGCCCAATATGCTGTCTCGTCATCCAGCCACTGAGAGGCCTTACTTGAGGACTGGGCTCAGGCTGAGCGTCAGAATCTGTGTTTGTGACCAATGTGTCCCACGAGCATGGCGGGGCCTCATGGGCCACACTGGTTTCAACTACACTGAATTTTGGACAACATGCCAATCACAAGGTTTCTAGCCATGGGGAAGGAGTTCTGATTTCTGCATCATTTTCAACACTGGGCAGTGGTTGGAGATAAGGTCTATGTTCTGAAGCCTGAAAACCGCAGTTGTGGAGAGATGACGACCTAAGGCCTTGGCGGAACTTATGCTCTCATCGTGCGGTCACCTGCCTGGCTGTTGGTCAGGAGGTTCGGGCTCAGGTTGTGTCAGACAGTGCATTAGTGCCCAGGTTAGTCTATATAATTTGGGTATAGTCGAGTGCCGTGTAGTTTGATCCTCTATGGAGGTGCCTAGGCAGCTCATTAGAGAATATATTCTTTCTAGAGGGCTGTCAGAGTGCTGCATTGTGGGTCCGGAATTGCCAAACTTGAAGGCTTCTGGGCCAGGAGTGTGAGGACAGAAGTCTGAGAACACAAGCTGGTCTTTGGCTCAGGCCGAGGGCAAGGCAGGTACCTCTTGCAGAAATGAACCAATATCTCAAGCATCTGAAGTCTCGGCGAGGATCAGACGTTGGCTCAGGTTGGAGTTTCTGTGCATGACATCCCCTTCATGAACGGAGTGGTGTCTCAAGGCCATGGAGGTTTTCCCACGTTGGGAGTTTTGGGATGCCCCCTTCAAGGATTCCTTCTGCGGGACAATTGAGAACTGTTGCGCAGCTCCAGGAAATCCCATATGCAATGACCCCCGAGCACCATTCGAGGATGAAATGCCAGGGAAGCCCGCCTCGCAAACCAATTGTCTCCTAGCAACAAGACAGTTGAGATGTGATTGCTCTGCGGGAGCAACCGGGGTGGCTGAGGTGAAATGGACTTTCCTGAGGATGGGGCCTAATGGGTGTTTGTGTCCATGGGGGCGTTGAAATGGGGCGGTAGCACCGGGACACTGAAGTATTCTCCTAAGGTTTTGACATAGCTCCCATGCACTAGTTTCCTTGTGGAGACGAGATTTGTTCTGATGGGTGCCTCAGGAAACCCCCTATGCTGGAATTGGAATCAAGGCTTTTGAGGAGAATGCCTGTAAACCAAAGCAATGGATCCTATTATGGCCTAGGGTCCTGTCTGGTTCAATCTTCTTCTCTGGGTTCATCCATCTATGGTATGAGTGGAGGTGGATCTCAGCTGGTGTCAGACCGCCCTTGTTTGTCCCGGGAGACCTACACTATTGGGATGGCTCGGGGACGTTTGAGGGTTCTCCTAATTTGTACGATTTTAGACAATGGAATGGGCAGAATTCCCATGGATGGGGTTGGCACAGTCCTAAAGTGTGGCTCCAGGGGCCCCAGCCTGGAGGGTGTGTGGCCCTGGACTTTGAGGACAGAAGTCTGAAAACACAAACTCAGCTTAGGTTTGGGGACGTAGGTATGGCAGGCCCAATGTACACACCATGAGAAGAACTCTTCAGGATATGAAGAAAGAGCGAGTCTGAGGCCATTGCTCAGGCTTTTGTCTCTATATTTCGTATCAACGATGGCCGTGGAATGTGGGGAGGCCTCATAGGACATGGACGAATCTTCCTCTCTGTGGATTTGGCCCAGTCCCAATTGATTTTCGTCAATCTGTGGGAATGGATGTCTCCTTTCTGGTTTGTTACCTCAGGTGTCCCAACCAAAGAGGAATTCCAAAGCAGAGCCATGGGGAAGAGTGAAGGGACAACCCAAACTATGGTTAAAAATTGGGGCCTAGGGGCATGGCAGGCCCAATATTCTGTCTCTTCATCCAGCCACTGAGAGGCCTTACTTGAGGACTGGGCTCAGGCTGAGCGTCAGAATCTATGTTTGTGACCAATGTGTCCCACGAGCATGGCGGGGCCTCATGGGCCACACTGGTTTCAACTACACTGAATTTTGGACAACATGCCAATCACAAGGTTTCTAGCCATGGGGAAGGAGTTCTGATTTCTGCATCATTTTCAACCCTGGGCAGTGGTTGGAGATAAGGTCTATGTTCTGAAGCCTGAAAACCGCAGTTGTGGAGAGATGACGACCTAAGGCCTTGGCGGAACTTGTGCTCTCATTGTGCGGTCACCTGCCTGGCTGTTGGTCAGTAGGTTCGGGCTCAGGTTGTGTCAGACAGTGCATTAGTGCCCAGGTTAGTCTATATAATTTGGGTATAGTCGAGTGCCGTGTAGTTTGATCCTCTATGGAGGTGCCTAGGCAGCTCATTAGAGAATATATTCTTTCTAGAGGGCTGTCAGAGTGCTGCATTGTGGGTCCGGAATTGCCAAACTTGAAGGCTTCTGGGCCAGGAGTGTGAGGACAGAAGTCTGAGAACACAAGCTGGTCTTTGGCTCAGGCCGAGGGCAAGGCAGGTACCTCTTGCAGAAATGAACCAATATCTCAAGCATCTGAAGTCTCGGCGAGGATCAGACGTTGGCTCAGGTTGGAGTTTCTGTGCATGACATCCCCTTCATGAACGGAGTGGTGTCTCAAGGCCATGGAGGTTTTCCCACGTTGGGAGTTTTGGGATGCCCCCTTCAAGGATTCCTTCTGCGGGACAATTGAGAACTGTTGCGCAGCTCCAGGAAATCCCATATGCAATGACCCCCGAGCACCATTCGAGGATGAAATGCCAGGGAAGCCCGCCTCGCAAACCAATTGTCTCCTAGCAACAAGACAGTTGAGATGTGATTGCTCTGCGGGAGCAACCGGGGTGGCTGAGGTGAAATGGACTTTCCTGAGGATGGGGCCTAATGGGTGTTTGTGTCCATGGGGGCGTTGAAATGGGGCGGTAGCACCGGGACACTGAAGTATTCTCCTAAGGTTTTGACATAGCTCCCATGCACTAGTTTCCTTGTGGAGACGAGATTTGTTCTGATGGGTGCCTCAGGAAACCCCCTATGCTGGAATTGGAATCAAGGCTTTTGAGGAGAATGCCTGTAAACCAAAGCAATGGATCCTATTATGGCCTAGGGTCCTGTCTGGTTCAATCTTCTTCTCTGGGTTCATCCATCTATGGTATGAGTGGAGGTGGATCTCAGCTGGTGTCAGACCGCCCTTGTTTGTCCCGGGAGACCTACACTATTGGGATGGCTCGGGGACGTTGGAGGGTTCTCCTAATTTGTACGATTTTAGACAATGGAATGGGCAGAATTCCCATGGATGGGGTTGGCACAGTCCTAAAGTGTGGCTCCAGGGGCCCCAGCCTGGAGGGTGTGTGGCCCTGGACTTTGAGGACAGAAGTCTGAAAACACAAACTCAGCTTAGGTTTGGGGACGTAGGTATGGCAGGCCCAATGTACACACCATGAGAAGAACTCTTCAGGATATGAAGAAAGAGCGAGTCTGAGGCCATTGCTCAGGCTTTTGTCTCTATATTTCGTATCAACGATGGCCGTGGAATGTGGGGAGGCCTCATAGGACATGGACGAATCTTCCTCTCTGTGGATTTGGCCCAGTCCCAATTGATTTTCGTCAATCTGTGGGAATGGATGTCTCCTTTCTGGTTTGTTACCTCAGGTGTCCCAACCAAAGAGGAATTCCAAAGCAGAGCCATGGGGAAGAGTGAAGGGACAACCCAAACTATGGTTAAAAATTGGGGCCTAGGGGCATGGCAGGCCCAATATTCTGTCTCTTCATCCAGCCACTGAGAGGCCTTACTTGAGGACTGGGCTCAGGCTGAGCGTCAGAATCTATGTTTGTGACCAATGTGTCCCACGAGCATGGCGGGGCCTCATGGGCCACACTGGTTTCAACTACACTGAATTTTGGACAACATGCCAATCACAAGGTTTCTAGCCATGGGGAAGGAGTTCTGATTTCTGCATCATTTTCAACCCTGGGCAGTGGTTGGAGATAAGGTCTATGTTCTGAAGCCTGAAAACCGCAGTTGTGGAGAGATGACGACCTAAGGCCTTGGCGGAACTTGTGCTCTCATTGTGCGGTCACCTGCCTGGCTGTTGGTCAGTAGGTTCGGGCTCAGGTTGTGTCAGACAGTGCATTAGTGCCCAGGTTAGTCTATATAATTTGGGTATAGTCGAGTGCCGTGTAGTTTGATCCTCTATGGAGGTGCCTAGGCAGCTCATTAGAGAATATATTCTTTCTAGAGGGCTGTCAGAGTGCTGCATTGTGGGTCCGGAATTGCCAAACTTGAAGGCTTCTGGGCCAGGAGTGTGAGGACAGAAGTCTGAGAACACAAGCTGGTCTTTGGCTCAGGCCGAGGGCAAGGCAGGTACCTCTTGCAGAAATGAACCAATATCTCAAGCATCTGAAGTCTCGGCGAGGATCAGACGTTGGCTCAGGTTGGAGTTTCTGTGCATGACATCCCCTTCATGAACGGAGTGGTGTCTCAAGGCCATGGAGGTTTTCCCACGTTGGGAGTTTTGGGATGCCCCCTTCAAGGATTCCTTCTGCGGGACAATTGAGAACTGTTGCGCAGCCCCAGGAAATCCCATATGCAATGACCCCCGAGCACCATTCGAGGATGAAATGCCAGGGAAGCCCGCCTCGCAAACCAATTGTCTCCTAGCAACAAGACAGTTGAGATGTGATTGCTCTGCGGGAGCAACCGGGGTGGCTGAGGTGAAATGGACTTTCCTGAGGATGGGGCCTAATGGGTGTTTGTGTCCATGGGGGCGTTGAAATGGGGCGGTAGCACCGGGACACTGAAGTATTCTCCTAAGGTTTTGACATAGCTCCCATGCACTAGTTTCCTTGTGGAGACGAGATTTGTTCTGATGGGTGCCTCAGGAAACCCCCTATGCTGGAATTGGAATCAAGGCTTTTGAGGAGAATGCCTGTAAACCAAAGCAATGGATCCTATTATGGCCTAGGGTCCTGTCTGGTTCAATCTTCTTCTCTGGGTTCATCCATCTATGGTATGAGTGGAGGTGGATCTCAGCTGGTGTCAGACCGCCCTTGTTTGTCCCGGGAGACCTACACTATTGGGATGGCTCGGGGACGTTGGAGGGTTCTCCTAATTTGTACGATTTTAGACAATGGAATGGGCAGAATTCCCATGGATGGGGTTGGCACAGTCCTAAAGTGTGGCTCCAGGGGCCCCAGCCTGGAGGGTGTGTGGCCCTGGACTTTGAGGACAGAAGTCTGAAAACACAAACTCAGCTTAGGTTTGGGGACGTAGGTATGGCAGGCCCAATGTACACACCATGAGAAGAACTCTTCAGGATATGAAGAAAGAGCGAGTCTGAGGCCATTGCTCAGGCTTTTGTCTCTATATTTCGTATCAACGATGGCCGTGGAATGTGGGGAGGCCTCATAGGACATGGACGAATCTTCCTCTCTGTGGATTTGGCCCAGTCCCAATTGATTTTCGTCAATCTGTGGGAATGGATGTCTCCTTTCTGGTTTGTTACCTCAGGTGTCCCAACCAAAGAGGAATTCCAAAGCAGAGCCATGGGGAAGAGTGAAGGGACAACCCAAACTATGGTTAAAAATTGGGGCCTAGGGGCATGGCAGGCCCAATATTCTGTCTCTTCATCCAGCCACTGAGAGGCCTTACTTGAGGACTGGGCTCAGGCTGAGCGTCAGAATCTATGTTTGTGACCAATGTGTCCCACGAGCATGGCGGGGCCTCATGGGCCACACTGGTTTCAACTACACTGAATTTTGGACAACATGCCAATCACAAGGTTTCTAGCCATGGGGAAGGAGTTCTGATTTCTGCATCATTTTCAACCCTGGGCAGTGGTTGGAGATAAGGTCTATGTTCTGAAGCCTGAAAACCGCAGTTGTGGAGAGATGACGACCTAAGGCCTTGGCGGAACTTGTGCTCTCATTGTGCGGTCACCTGCCTGGCTGTTGGTCAGTAGGTTCGGGCTCAGGTTGTGTCAGACAGTGCATTAGTGCCCAGGTTAGTCTATATAATTTGGGTATAGTCGAGTGCCGTGTAGTTTGATCCTCTATGGAGGTGCCTAGGCAGCTCATTAGAGAATATATTCTTTCTAGAGGGCTGTCAGAGTGCTGCATTGTGGGTCCGGAATTGCCAAACTTGAAGGCTTCTGGGCCAGGAGTGTGAGGACAGAAGTCTGAGAACACAAGCTGGTCTTTGGCTCAGGCCGAGGGCAAGGCAGGTACCTCTTGCAGAAATGAACCAATATCTCAAGCATCTGAAGTCTCGGCGAGGATCAGACGTTGGCTCAGGTTGGAGTTTCTGTGCATGACATCCCCTTCATGAACGGAGTGGTGTCTCAAGGCCATGGAGGTTTTCCCACGTTGGGAGTTTTGGGATGCCCCCTTCAAGGATTCCTTCTGTGGGACAATTGAGAACTGTTGCGCAGCCCCAGGAAATCCCATATGCAATGACCCCCGAGCACCATTCGAGGATGAATGCCAGGGAAGCCCGCCTCGCAAACCAATTGTCTCCTAGCAACAAGACAGTTGAGATGTGATTGCTCTGCGGGAGCAACCGGGGTGGCTGAGGTGAAATGGACTTTCCTGAGGATGGGGCCTAATGGGTGTTTGTGTCCATGGGGGCGTTGAAATGGGACGGTAGCACCGGGACACTGAAGTATTCTCCTAAGGTTTTGACATAGCTCCCATGCACTAGTTTCCTTGTGGAGACGAGATTTGTTCTGATGGGTGCCTCAGGAAACCCCCTATGCTGGAATTGGAATCAAGGCTTTTGAGGAGAATGCCTGTAAACCAAAGCAATGGATCCTATTATGGCCTAGGGTCCTGTCTGGTTCAATCTTCTTCTCTGGGTTCATCCATCTATGGTATGAGTGGAGGTGGATCTCAGCTGGTGTCAGACCGCCCTTGTTTGTCCCGGGAGACCTACACTATTGGGATGGCTCGGGGACGTTTGAGGGTTCTCCTAATTTGTACGATTTTAGACAATGGAATGGGCAGAATTCCCATGGATGGGGTTGGCACAGTCCTAAAGTGTGGCTCCAGGGGCCCCAGCCTGGAGGGTGTGTGGCCCTGGACTTTGAGGACAGAAGTCTGAAAACACAAACTCAGCTTAGGTTTGGGGACGTAGGTATGGCAGGCCCAATGTACACACCATGAGAAGAACTCTTCAGGATATGAAGAAAGAGCGAGTCTGAGGCCATGCTCAGGCTTTTGTCTCTATATTTTGTATCTACGATGGCCGTGGAATGTGGGGAGGCCTCATAGGACATGGACGAATCTTCCTCTCTGTGGATTTGGCCCAGTCCCAATTGATTTTCGTCAATCTGTGGGAATGGATGTCTCCTTTCTGGTTTGTTACCTCAGGTGTCCCAACCAAAGAGGAATTCCAAAGCAGAGCCATGGGGAAGAGTGAAGGGACAACCCAAACTATGGTTAAAAATTGGGGCCTAGGGGCATGGCAGGCCCAATATTCTGTCTCTTCATCCAGCCACTGAGAGGCCTTACTTGAGGACTGGGCTCAGGCTGAGGGTCACAATGTGTGTTTTTGACCAATGTGGCCCGAGAGCGTGGGCGAGACCATATGGGACACACTGGTTTCAACTACACTGAACTTTGGACCACATGCCAATCACAAGGTTTCTAGCCATGGGGAAGGAGTTCTGATTTCTGCATCATTTTCATCCCTGGGCAGTGGTTGGAGATAAGGTCTAGGTTCTGAAGCCTGAAAACCGCAGTTGGGAAAAGATGACGACCTAAGGCCTTGGTGGGTCTTACGTGCTCAGTGTGCGGTCAGCTGCCTGCGTGTTGGTCAACAAGTTCGGGCTCTGGTTGTGTCAGACAGTGCATTAGTGCCCAGGTTAGACAATATAATTTGGGTACAGTCGAGTGCCGTGTAGGTTGATCCTCATTTGTGGTGCCTGGTCAGCTCATTAGGCAATATATTCTTTTTGGAGCGCAGGCAGAGTGCTGCATTGTGGGTCCGGAATTGCCAAACTCGAGGGCTTCTGGGCCAGGAGTCTGAGGACAGAAGTCTGAGAACACAAGCTAGACTTGGGCTTCAGGCCGAGGGCACGGCAGGTACCCCCTGCAGATCTGAACCAATATCTCAAGCATCTGAAGTCACGGCGAGGATCAGACGTTGGCTCAGGTTGGAGTTTCTGTGCATGACTTCCCCTTCATGAACGGAGCGGGGTCTCAAGGGATAGGAGGTTTTCCCACGTTGGGACTTGTGGGATGCCCCCTTCAAGGATTCCTTGTGCGGGACAATTGAGACCTGTTGGGCAGCTCCAGGACATCCCATATGGAATGACTCCAGAGCACCGTTAGAGGATGGATGCCAGGGAAGCCCGCCTCGCATTCCAATTGTCTCCTAGCAACAAGACAGTTGAGATGTGATTGCTCTGCGGGAGCAACCCGGGTGTCTGAGGTGAAATGGACTTTCCTGAGGATGGGGCCTAATGTGTGTTTGTGTCCATGGGGGCCTTAGAATGGGTCGGTGGCACCGGGACCCTGAAGTATTCTCCTAAGCTTTTGACATAGCTCCCATGCATAAGTTAACTTGTGAAGACGAGATTTGTTCTGATGTGTGCCTCAGGAAACCCCTATGCTGGAATTGGAATCTAGGCTTTTGAGGAGACATGCCTGTAAACCAAAGCAATGGATCCTATTATGGCCTAGGGTCCTGTCTGGTTCAATCTTCTTCTCTGGGTTCATCCATCTATGGTATGAATGGAGGTGGATCTCAGCTGGTGTCAGACCGCCCTTGTTTGCCCCGGGAGACCTACACTATTGGGAGGGCCTCGGGGACTTTGGAGTATTCTCCTAATTTGTACGATTTTGGACAATGGAATGGGCAGAATTCCCTGGATTGGGTAGGCAGCGTCCTAATGTGTGGCTCCAGGTGCCCCAGCCTGGAGGGTGTGTGGCCCAGTACTTTGAGGACAGAATTCTGAAAACACAAACTCACCTTAGGTTTGGGAACATAGGTATGGCAGACCCAATCTACAAACCATGAGAAGAACTCATCAGGATATTAAGAAAGAGCGAGTCTGAGGCGCTTGCTCAGGCTTTTGTCTCTGGATTTTATATCAACGATGGCCGTGGAATGTGGGGAGGCCTCATGGGCCATGGATGAATCTTCCTAGCTGTGGATTTGGCCAGGTCCCAACTTTTTTTCGTCAAGCTGTGGGATGGGAGGTCTCCTTTCAGGTTTGTTACCTCAGGTGTCCCAACCAAAGAGGAATTCCAAAGTAGAGCCCTGGGGAAGAGTGAAGGGACAACCCAAACTATGGTTAAATATTGGGGCCTAGGGGCATGGCAGGCCCAATATGCTGTCTCTTCATCCAGCCACTGAGAGGCCTTACTTGAGGACTGGGCTCAGGCTGAGGGTCAGAAAGTGTGTTTGTGATCAATGTGTCCCACAGCATGGCGGGGCCTCATGGGCCACACTGGTTTTAACTACACTGAACTTTGGACAACATGCCAATCACAAGGTTTCTAGCCATGGGGAAGGAGTTCAGATTTCTGCAGCATTTTCAACCCTGGGCAGTGGTTGGAGATAAGGTCTAGGTTCTGAAGCCTGAAAACCGCAGTTGTGGAGAGATGACGACCTAAGGCCTTGGCGGGTCGTATGCGCTCCGTGTGCGGTCAGCTGCCTGGCTGTTGGTCAGGAGGTTTGGGCTCAGGTTGTGTCCAACAGTTCATTAGTGCCCAGGTTAGACTATATAATTTGGGTATAGGCGAGTGCCGTGTAGGTTGATCCTCTATTGGGGTGCCTGGGCAGCTCATTAGGGAATATTTTCTTTCTATAGGGCTGTCAGAGTGCTGCATTGTGGGTCCGGAATTGCCAAACATGACGGATTCTTGGCCAGAAGTGTGAGGACAGAAGTCTGAGAACACAAGCTAGACTTCGGCTCAGGCCGAGGGCACGGCAGGTACCTCTTGCAAATCTGAACCAATATCTCAAGCATCTAAAGTCACGGCGAGGATCAGACGTTGGCTCAGGTTGGAGTTTCTGTGCATGACTTTCCCTTCATGAACGGAGCAGAGTCTCAAGGCCATGGAGGTTTTCCCACTTTGGGAGTTTTGGGATGCCCCCTTCAAGGATTCCTTCTGCGGGACAATTGAGACCTGTTGGGCAGCTCCAGGACATCCCATATGGAATGACTCCCGAGCACCGTTCGAGGATGAATGCCAGGAAAGCCCGCCTCGCATTCCAATTGTCTCCTAGCAACAAGACAGTTGACATGTGATTGCTCTGCGGGAGCAACCGGGGTGGCTGAGGTGAAATGGACTTTCCTGAGGATGGGGCCTAATGGGTGTTTGTGTCCATGGGGTCGTTGAAATGGGGCGGTGGCACCAGGACCATGAAGTATTCTCCTAAGGTTTTGACATAGCTCCCATGCACAAGTTTCCTTGTGGAGACGAGATTTTTTCTGATGGGTGGACTCCTATGCTGGAATTGGTATCCAGGCTTTTGAGGAGACATGCCTGTAAACTAAAGCAATGGATCCGAATATAGCCTAGGGTCCTGTCTGGTTCAATCTTTTATTCTGGTTACATCCATCTATGGTATGAGTGGAGGTAGACGGTCAGCTGGTGTCAGACTGCCCTTGTTTGACCCGGGAGACCTACACTATTGTGATGGCCTCGGGGACTTTAATGGGTTCTCCTAACTTGTACGATTTTAGACAATGGTATGAGCAGAATTCCCATGGATGGGGAAGGCACAGTCCTAATGTGTGGCTCCAGGGCCTGCAGCTTGGAGGGTGTGTGGCCCAGGACTTTGAGGACAGAATTCTGAAAACACAAACTCAGCTTAAGTTTGGGGACGTAGGTATGGCAGGCCCAATCTACACACCATGAGAAGAACTCTTCAGGATATGAAGAAAGAGCGAGTCTGAGGCCATTGCTCAGGCTTTTGTCTCTATATTATGTATCAACGATGGCCGTGGAATGTGGGGAGGTCTCATAGGACATGGACGAATCTTCCTCTCTGTGGATTTGGCCCGGTCCCAATTGTTTTTTGTCAATCTGTGGGATGGGAGGTCTCCTTTCAGGTTTGTTACCTCAGGTGTCCCAACCAAAGAGGAATTCCAAAGCAGAGCCCTTGGGAAGAGTGAAGGGACAACCCAAACTATGGTTAAAAATTGGGGCCTAGGGGCATGGCAGGCCCAATATGCTGTCTCTTCATCCAGCCACTGAGAGGCCTTACTTGAGGACTGGGCTCAGGCTGAGGGCCACAATGTGTGTTTGTGACCAATGTGGCCTGCGGGCATGGGCAGGGCCTCATGGGCCACACTGGTTTCAACTACACTGAACTTTGGACAACAGGCCAATCACGAGGTTTCTTGCCATGGGGAAGGAGTTCAGATTTCTGCATCATTTTCAACCCTGGGCAGTGGTTGGAGATAAGGTCTAGGTTCTGAAGCCTGAAAACCGCAGTTGTGGAGAGATGACGACCTAAAACCTTGGCTGGTCGTATGCGCTCATTGTGCGGTCAGCTGCCTGGGTGTTGGTCAGCAGGTTCGGGATCAGGTTGTGTCAGACAGTGCATTAGTGCCCAGGTTAGACTATATAATTTGGGTACAGTCGAGTGCCGTGTAGGTTAATCCCCATTTGAGGTGCCTGGGCATCTCATTAGGCAAGATATTATTTCTAGAGGGCAGGCAGATTGCTGCATTGTGGGTCCGGAATTGCCAAACTTGAGGGCTTCTGGGCCAGGAGTGTGAGGATAGAAGTTGAGAACACAAGCTAGACTTGGGCTTCAGGCCAAGGGCACGGCAGTTACCCCCTACACATCTGAACCAATATCTCAAGCATCTGAAGTCACGGCGAGGATCAGACGTTGGCTCAGGTTGGAGTTTCTGTGCATGACTGCCCCTTCATGAATGAAGCGGAGTCTCAAGGCCATGGAGGTTTTCCCACTTTGGGAGTTGTGGGATGCCCATTCAAGGATTCCATCTGCAGGACAATTGAGACCTGTTGGGCAACTCCAGGACATCCCCTATGGAATGACTCCAGAGCATCGTACGAGAATGGAAGCCAGGGAGCCAGCCTCACAAAACAATTAATTCCTAGAAACAAGACAGTTGTGACTGATGGCTCTGAGGGAGCAACCGGGGTGGTTGAGTTGAAATGGACTTTTTTGAGGATGGGGCTTAGTTTGTGTTTGTGTCCATGAGGGCCTTGGAATAGGTCGTGAGCCTGGAGATTGTGTGGGTCCAGGCTGTGGGCACAGAAGTTTAAAAACACAAACTCAGCTTATGAGTGGCGCCTAGGGTATGGGAGGCCGGATGTACAGCCCTAGAGGCAGCTCCTGGTCCTCTGTAACAAGGGCGAGTGGGAGGCGTTTCTTCCGGCTTTTGTCTCTGGATGTTGTGTCCGGGATAGCCGTGGATTGGAGGGGTGGCCTCAGGGACTGTGGACGAGTATCCCTCTCTGGGGATTTGTCTCAGCTCCCAAAAGTTTTGGGTCATTTTGTGGGAAGGGTGGAGTCGGGTTGTCTGGCTCATGTGTCTCTCCAAGAAAGGGATTCCAGAGCAGAACCCCAGGGACGGGCGGGGGGACTGGAAAACTCAAACCCTGGAGAAGATTGGGTGCATAGGTGCTTTGCAAGCCCCATTTGCGGGCTCTTGGTCAAGGCCCTGACAGGCCGTTCTTTGACATGGGGCTCATGCTGAGGGTCACAGTGTGAATTTGTGCCCAAGCAGCACTCAAGTTTGGGCGTGGCATCAGGGGCCATGAAGGTTTCTCGTACCCTGAAGGTGTGACTCCATGCCAAGAGCAAGCTTGACAGCCATGGGGAAGGAGGAGTTCTTCTTGGTGCTTGCGATACCCAGCTGTGTGGAGAATTGATATAATGTCTAGGTTCAGATATCTGAAAACCAAGGTTAGGAAGAGGTGACGGCATAAGACCATGGCGTGTCCGAAGTGCTGGGTGTGCGGCCAGCTGTCTCCTTGTCTATCGGGACGTCTGGCCTCAGCTGTGTCAGACAGAGCATGAGTGCCAGAACAGACTATTAGTTTGGGAACCGTCGAGGCCCGAGCAGGTTGATCCTCATCTGGGTTTTCTGGAGAGCCCCAGAGGGAAACGTTTTTCTTCCATTGGGCAGACACTGGGCTGGGTTGTGGTCCAGGAGTTCCTAGTCCGGAAGGCTTGTTTGCCAGGAGTGTGAGGAAAAAAGTCTGAAAACACAAGCTTGCGTGAGGTTTGGGACCGAGGGCATGGCAGGCCCACTCTGCAGAGGCTGAATCGAGATCTCCTGCACTGAGGTCATGTCAACTATGAGACGTGCCTCAGGCTAGAGTTTCTGTCCAGCATGGCCTCTTCCTGAAGGGTGTGGGGGCTTCATGAGGCCAGGGAGGTTTGCCTACGATGGGATTTGTGAACTACTCCAAACCTCAAGGTTTCCTTCTGCACGAAAGTCGAGTCCCATTGGATGGTTCCAGGAGGCCCCATACGGAAAGACTCGAGAGCAGGTGTCTAAGCATGGATGCCTGGGAACGCCACCTCATATTCCCACTCTTTAGTCAGGACAAGGCAGGCTCAATCTGCGGGCTCCTGGGTGAGCTACCCAGAGGGGAGAGTTGAAATGGACTCTCCTGAAGATGAGTCCTACTGTGGCTCGGTGGCCTGGTGGACCTTGGAATGTGGAGGTGGCTCATGGACTCTGCAGCATTCTCCAACCTGAGGTGTTTGACACGGCTCCAACAAGGAAGCTTCCAATGTGGATTCGAGAGGAGTTCTGTTCAGTGCCTCAGGAAAGCCCCATATCCTGTTCTTCTAACCAAAGCCTCTGAGGAGTGACACCTGGAAACCAAAGCAAGAGTTGAGATTAGGGCCTAAGGGCCTGTCAGGCTCAACCTTCTATCTCTGCTGACATCTGTGTGCATGTCTTCGTGGAAATAGCTGCTCAGCTTGTGTCCGAATGCCCCTGTGTGTCCAGGGAGGCTCCCAGTAGTGGGATGACCTCGGGGGCCTTGAGGATTCTCATATTCTGGAGGTGTGTGGCCAAAGGAATGGACACAGTTTCCCAGGAGAGACCATGCACGGTCCTGTGGTATGGCTCCAGAGGACCCAGCCTAGAGGCTGTGTTTGTCAGGGGGGTGGGGACAGATGTCTGAAAAAGGAAACTTGGCTCAGCTAGGGGCCAAGGGAATGGCAGGCCTGATCTCCAATACGTGAGGGGAGATCCTCTGGATAACAAAGGAGGGCAAGTGGGAGGCAGTCGCACATGCTTTTGTCTCTGGGTGTTGCGTTTACAGTGGCCGTTCAGGGTAGGGGTTGCCTCAGGGGCTGAGGAAGAGCCTTCCTCTCGGAGGATTGTCCAAGCTCCCAAGTGTTTGGCTTCATTCTGTGGGAAGGGAAGTGTACTGATTCTGCCACAGGGGACCCCCCAGGTGAGGGACTCTAGAGCACAGCAGTGGCTTCCCTCAACTGGAATACACACCATCTAGTTAGTCCTGGGTGCCTAGGGGCATGGCAAACCACATATGTGGGCTCTTGGTCCAGTCACTGAGAGGCGTTACTTGAATAAGGTACTCACGCTGAGGGTCACAATGTGCGTTTGTGCCCAAGGCGGCCCTTACACATGGGCGTGGCCTCATGGGCCATGCCGTTTTCTCTTACACTGAAAGTTTGACTCACTGACAGCAGCAAGGTTTCTTGCCATGGGGAAGGAAGGGTTCTGACTTGTGCATCAGGTTCCACCCTGAATAGGGATTGGAGATAAAGTCTAGGTTCCGATGACTGAAAACCCAGATTGGGAATGGATGGTGGCCTAAGGCAGTGGCGGTTCCAATGTGCTGGGTGTGCAGCCAGCTGTGTCAGCGTCTGTTGGAAGGTCTGGGCTCAGGCTATTTGCGACAGAGCATCAATGTTTAATGTAGCCTATGCAATTGGGGTGTTGCCGAGGGCCAAGCAGTTTGATCCTCATTTGGGGTTTCTGGGCAGCACCATAGACAATGTTTTACTCCTGGGAGGCAGGCAGAGTGCTTCATTGTGGACCCAGAATTCCCAGTACGAAGGGTTTGTGGGCCAGGGGTGTGAGGACGGATGTCTGAAAACACAAGCTAGGGTGAAGATTGGAGCCAAGGGCAGAGCAGGCCCACTCTGCAGAGGCTGAATCAAAATCTCCTGCATCAAAGTCAGGTTTACGATGAGACTTTGGCTGAGTCTGGAGTATGTGTCCATTATGGCACCTTCATGAAGCAGGGGACTCATGAGGCCAAGTAGGTTATCCCACGCTGAGTTTGGAGGTTGCCACAAACAACAAGGTTTCCTTCTGCGGGACATTTGAGTCCTGTTGCATGGCTCCAGGACATAACATACGGAAGGACTGGAGAGCAGGGTTCGAAGGATGGATCCCTGTACAGCATGCCTCGCATTCCCCTTGGCCATTAGCGACAACATATGTTTGATCTGCTGCCTCTGGGGCACGCTACCAGGGGGCTGAGTTGAAATGGCGTCTCCTGAGGATGCGTCATAATGTGCGTTTGGGTCCATGGAAACCTTGGATTGAGCTGGTTGTTCAGTGGCACTGCGGAACTCTCCTACCTAAAGGGTTTGATACATCCCCAGTAAGAAAACTCCCCATGTGGAGACGAGAGAGGTTTGGTTTGGTGCCAAAGAAATCCCCGTGTGCTGGTCTACGAAACAGTCCTCTGAGGACGGTCACATGGAAACTAAAGCTAAGGTTCAGATTAGGGCCTGGGGGCCTGTCCATTTCAACCTTCTGTCTCTGGGACACTGTCTGAGAGTCGAAGTGGAGATAGTTGCTCCCCTGGTGTCAGAGTGCCCCTATTATTCCAGGGTGGCCTACACTATTGATGGCCTCAGGGGCCCTGAAGCTTTTGCCTAACCTGTAGTGTTGTGGTCAATGGATTGGGCACACTTTCCTTGGAGAGGGCAGGCACAATCTTTCGCTGTGGCTCCAGAGGCCTTAGCCTGAAGGTTGTGCGAATCCAGGCTGTGGGCACAGAAGTCTGAAAACACAAACTCAGCTTATGAGGGGCGCCTAGGGTATGCCAGTCCGGATGGACAACCCGAGAGGGAGGTCCTGGGCCTCTGAAACTAGGGCGAGTGGGAGGCGTTCCTTCAGGCTTTTGTATCCCTCTCTGGGGAATTCTCCCAGCTCCCAAGAGTTCGGGTCATTTTGTGGGAAGGGTGGAGTCGTGTTGTCTGGCTCATGTGTCTCTCCAAGAAAGGGATTCCAGAGCAGAGCCCCAGGTACGGGCGGGGCGACTGGAAAACACTGGTGAGGATTGGGTGCATAGGGGCTTGGCAAGCCCTATGTGCGGGCTCTTGGTCCAGACCCTGACAGGCCTTTCTTTGACATGGGTCTCATGCTGAGGGTCACAGTGTGAATTTGTGCCCAAGCAGCACTCAAGGTTGGGCGTGGCATCAGGGGCCATGAAGGTTCTCCCACCCTGAAGGTGTGACTCCATGCCAAGAGCAAGCTTTACAGTCATGGGGAAGGAGGAGTTCTGTTTTGCGCTTGCGATAACCAGCTGTGTGGAGAATTGATATAATGTCTAGGTTCAGATATCTGAAAACCAAGGTTAGGAAGAGGTGACGGCATTAGACCATGGCGTTTTCGAAGTGCTGGGTGTGCGGCCAGCTTTCTCCTTGTCTGTTTGGACGTCTGGCTTCAGGCTCTGTCAGACATAGCATGAGTGCCCAGAACAGCCTATCTAGTTCGGGTTCCGTCGAGGCCCGAAAAGGTTGATCCTCATCTGGGTTTTCTGGAGAGCCCAAGAGGGAAACGTTTTTCTTCCGTTGGGCAGACACTGGGCTGGGTTGTGGTTCTGCAGTACCTAGTCCGGAAGGCTTGTTTGCGAGGAGTGTGAGGTAGGAAGTCTGAAAACACAAGCTAGCCTGAGGTTTGGGACCGAGGGCACGGCACGCCCACTCTGCAGAGGCTGAATCGAGATCTCCTGCACTGAGGTCATGTCAACTATGAGACGTGCCTCAGGCTAGAGTTTTTGTCCAGCATGGCCTCTTACTGAAGGTCTTGGGGGCCTCATGAGGCCAGGAATGTTTGCCTACGATGGGATTTGTGAACTACTCCAAACCTCAAGGTTTCCTTCTGCACGACAGTTGAGTCCTATTGGACGGTTCCAGGTGGCCCCATACGGAAAGACTCGAGAGCAGATGTCTAAGCATGGATGCCTGGGAATGCCACCTCATATTCCCACTCTTTAGTCAGGACAAGGCAGGCTCAATCTGCGGGCTCCTGGGTGTGCTACCCAGAGGGGAGCGTTGAAATGGTCTCTCCTGAAGATGAGTCGTACTGTGGCTTGGTGGCCTGGGAGACCTTGGAATGTGGAGGTGGCTCAGGGACTCTGCAGGATTCTCCAACCTGAGGTGTTTGACACGGCTCCAACAAGGAATCTTCCCATGTGGAGACGAGAGGAGTTCTGTTCAGTGCCTCAGGAAAGCCCCATATCCTGTTCTTCAAACCAAAGCCTCTGAGGAGTGACACCTGGAAACCAAAGCAAGAGTTGAGATTAGGGCCTAAGGGCCTGTCGGGCTCAACCTTCTATCTCTGTTGACACCTGTGTGCATGCCTTCGAGGAGGTAGCTGCTCAGCTTGTGTCCGAATGCCCCTGTGTGTCCAGGGAGGCTCCCAGTAGTGTGATGACCTCGGGGGCCTTGAGGATTCTCATATTCTGGAGTTGTGTGGCCAAAGGAATGGACAAGTTTCCCAGAAGAGAGCAGGCACGGTCCTGTGGTATGGCTCCAGAGGACCCAGCCTAGAGGCTGTGTTTGCCAGGGCTTTGGGGACCGATGTCTGAAAAAGCAAACTTGGCTCAGCTACGGGCCAAGGTAATGGCAGGCCTGATCTCCAGTCCGTGAGGGGAGATCCTCTGGATATCAAAGAAGGGCAAGTGGGAGGCAGTCTCTCAGGCTTTTGTCTCGGTTCCGATGACTGAAAACCCAGGTTGGGAATGGATGGTGGCCTAAGGCAGTGGCGGGTCCAATGTGCTGGGTGTGCAGCCAGCTGTGTCGGTGTCTGTTGGAATGCCTGGGCTCAGGCTATTGGCGACAGAGCATCAGTGTTTAAGGTAGCCTATGCAATTGGGGTGTTGCCGAGGGCCAAGCAGTTTGATCCTCATTTGGCGTTTCTGGGCTGCTCCATAGACAAAGTTTTTCTCCTGGGCGGCAGGCAGAGTGCTTCATTGTGGCCCCAGAATTCCCAGGAGGGAGGGTTTGTGGGCCAGGAGTGTGAGGATGGAAGTCTGAAAACACAAGCTAGGGTGAGGATTGGAGCCAATGGCAGAGCAGGCCCACTCTGCAGAGGCTGAATCAAAATCTCCTGAATCTGATGTCAGGCTGAGGATCAGACGTTGGCTGAGGCTGGACTCTGTGTCCATGATGGCACCTTCATGAAGCGGGGGCCTCATGAGGCCAAGGAAGTTTTCCCACGCTGAGTTTGGAGGTTGCCCCAAACCACAAGGTTTCCTTCTGCGGGACATTCGAGTCCTGTTGGATGGCTCCAGGACATACCATACGGAAGGACTGGAGAGCAGGGTTCGAAGGATGGATCCCTGTACAGCATGCCTCGCATTCCCATTGGCCATTAGCGACAAGATATGTTTGATCTACTTCTATGGGGCACGCTACCCAGGGGGCTCAGTTGAAAAGGCCTTTACTGAGGATGTGTCATAATGTGCGTTTGGGTCCATGGAGACCTTGGAATGTGCTGGTTGTTCAGTGGCCCTGCGGAACTCTCCTACCAGAAGGGTTTGAACATCCCCAGTAAGAAAGCTCACCATGTGGAGACGAGAGAGGTTTGGTTTGGTGCCAAAGAAAAGCCCCGTGTGATGGTCTACGAAAGCAGTCCTCTGAGGATGGACACATGGAAACCAAAGCTTAGGGTCAGATTAGGGCCTGGGGGCCTGTCCATTTCAACCTTCTGTCTCTGGGGACACTGTCTGAGAGTCTAAGTGGAGATAGTTGCTCCGCTGGTGTCAGAGAGCCCCTCTTAGTCCAGAGTGGCCTAAACTATTAATGGCCTCAGGGGCCTTGGAGCTTTCCCTAACCAGTAGGGTTGTGGTCAATGGATTGGGCACACTTTCCTTGGAGAGGGCAGGCACAATCTTTCTCTGTGGCTCCAGAGGCCCTAGCCTGGAGGTTGTGTGGGTCCAGGCTGTGGGCACAGAAGTCTGAAAACACAAACTCAGCTTATGAGTGGCGCCTAGGGTATGCCAGGCCGGATGGACAGCCGTAGAGGGAGCTCCTGGGCCTCTGAAACAAGGGCGAGTGGGAGGCGTTCCTTCAGGCTTTTGTCTCTGGCTGTTGTGTCCGGGATAGCCGTGGATTGGAGGGGTGGCCTCAGGGACTGTGGACGAGTATCCCTCTCTGGGGATTTGTCCCAGCTCCCAAGAGTTTGGGGTCATTTTGTGGGAAGGGTGGAGTCGTGTTCTCTGACTCATGGGTCTCTCCAAGAAAGTGATTCCAGAGCAGAGCCCCAGGTACGGGCGGGGCGACTGGAAAACTCAAACCCTGGTGAGGATTGGGTGCATAGGTGCTTGGCAAGCCCCCTATGCGTGCTCTTGGTCCATGCCCTGACAGGCCTTTCTTTGACATGTGGCTCATGCTTAGGGTCACACAGTATGAATTTGTGCCCAAGCAGCACTCAAGGTTGGGCGTGGCATCAGGGGCCATGAAGGTTTCTCCCATGCTGAAGGTGTGACTCCCTGCCAAGAGCAAGCTTTACAGCCATGGGGAAGGAGGAGTTCTGTTTTGTGCTTGCGATACCCAGCTGTGTGGAGAATTGATATAATGTCTAGGTTCAGATATCTGAAAACCAAGGTTAGGAAGAGATGACGGCATAAGACCATGGCGTGTCCGAAGTGCTGGGTGTGCGGCCAGCTGTCTCCTTGTCTCTCTGGACGTCTGGCTTCAGGCTGTGTCAGACAGAGCATGAGTGCCCAGAGCAGCCTATCCAGGTCAGGTACCGTCGAGGCCTGAGCAGGTTGATCCTCATCTGGGTTTTCTGGAGTGCCCCACAGGGAAACGTTTTTCTTCCGTTGGGCAGACACTGGGCTGGGTTGTGGTTCTGGAGTTCCTAGTCCGGAGGGCTTGTTTGCCAGGAGTGTGAGGAGGAAGTCTGAAAACACAAGCTAGCGTGATGTTTGGGACCGAGGGCACGGCAGGCCCACTCTGCAGAGGCTGAATCGAGATCGCCTGCACTGAGGTCATGTCAACTATGAGACGTGCCTCAGGCTAGAGTTTTTGTCCAGCATGGCCTCTTCCTGAAGGGTGTGGGGGCTTCATGAGGCCAGGGAGGTTTGCCTACGATGGGATTTGTGAACTACTCCAAACCTCAAGGTTTCCTTCTGCACGACAGTCGAGTCCTATTGGATGGTTCCAGGTGGCCCCATACGGAAAGACTCGAGAGCAGGTGTCTAAGCATGGATGCCTGGGAACGCCACCTCATATTCCCACTCTTTAGTCAGGACAAGGACGGCTCAATCTGCGGGCTCCTGGGTGAGCTACCCAGAGGGGAGAGTTGAAATGGTCTCTCCTGAAGATGAGTCGTAGTGTGGCTTGGTGGCCTGGGAGACCTTGGAATGTGGAGGTGGCTCAGGGACTCTGCAGGATTCTCCAACCTGAGGTGTTTGACACGGCTCCAACAAGGAAGCTTCCCATGTGGAGACGAGAGGAGTTCTGTTCAGTGCCTCAGGAAAGCCCCATATCCTGTTCTTCGAACCAAAGCCTCTGAGGAGTGACACCTGGAAACCAAAGCAAGAGTTGAGATTAGGGCCTAAGGGCCTGTCAGGCTCAACCTTCTATCTCTGTTGACATCTGTGTGCATGCCTTCGAGGAGGTAGCTGCTCAGCTTGTGTCCGAATGCCCCTGTGTGTAAAGGGAGGCTCCCAGTAGTGTGATGACCACGGGGGCCTTGAGGATTCTCATATTCTGGAGGTGTGTGGCCAAAGGAATGGACAAGTTTCCCAGAAGAGAGCAGGCACGGTCCTGTGGTATGGCTCCAGAGGACCCAGCCTAGAGGCTGTGTTTGCCAGGGCTTTGGGGACCGATGTCTGAAAAAGCAAACTTGGCTCAGCTACGGGCCAAGGTAATGGCAGGCCTGATCTCAAGTCCGTGAGGGGAGTTCCTCTGGATATCAAAGAAGGGCAAGTGGGAGGCAGTCTCTCAGGCTTTTGTCTCTGGGTGTAGCATTCACAGTGTCCGTTCAGGGTAAGGGTTGCTTCAGGGGCCGAGGAAGAGCCTTCCCCTTGGGGGATGGTCAAAGCTCCCAAGTGTTTGGGTTCATTCTGTGGGAAGGGAAGAATACTGTATTCTGCCACATTACCCCCCCAGGAGAGGGCCTCTAGAGCACAGCAGTGGGTTCCCTCAACAGGAATACACACCATCTAGTTAGTCCTGGTGCTTATGGGCATGGCAAGCCACATATGCGGGCTTTTGGTCCAGTCACTGAGATGCGTTACTTGAATAAGGTACTCACGCTAAGGGTCACAATGTGTGTTTGTGCCCAAGGAGGCCCTCACGCATGGGCGTGGCCTCATGGGCCATGCCGTTTTCTCCTACACTGAAGGTTTGACTCACTGCCAGCAGCAAGGTTTCTTGCCATAGGGAAGGAGGGGTTCTGACTTGTGCATCAGGTTCCCCCCTGTGCAGGGATTGGAGATAAGGACTAGGTTCCGATGACTGAAAACCCAGGTTGGGAATGGATGGTGGCCTAAGGCAGTGGCGGGTCCAATGTGCTGGGTGTGCAGCCAGCTGTGTCGGTGTCTGTTGGAATGCCTGGGCTCAGGCTATTGGCGACAGAGCATCAGTGTTTAAGGTAGCCTATGCAATTGGGGTGTTGCCGAGGGCCAAGCAGTTTGATCCTCATTTGGCGTTTCTGGGCTGCTCCATAGACAAAGTTTTTCTCCTGGGCGGCAGGCAGAGTGCTTCATTGTGGCCCCAGAATTCCCAGGAGGGAGGGTTTGTGGGCCAGGAGTGTGAGGATGGAAGTCTGAAAACACAAGCTAGGGTGAGGATTGGAGCCAATGGCAGAGCAGGCCCACTCAGCAGAGGCTGAATCAAAATCTCCTGAATCTGATGTCAGCCTGAGGATCAGACGTTGGCTGAGGCTGGACTCTGTGTCCATGATGGCACCTTCATGAAGCGGGGGCCTCATGAGGCCAAGGAAGTTTTCCCACGCTGAGTTTGGAGGTTGCCCCAAACCACAAGGTTTCCTTCTGCGGGACATTCGAGTCCTGTTGGATGGCTCCAGGACATACCATACGGAAGGACTGGAGAGCAGGGTTCGAAGGATGGATCCCTGTACAGCATGCCTCGCATTCCCATTGGCCATTAGCGACAAGATATGTTTGATCTACTTCTATGGGGCAACCTACCCAGGGGGCTCAGTTGAAATGGCCTCTCCTGAGGATGCGTCATAATGTGCGTTTGTGTCCATGGAGACCTTGGAATGTGCTGGTTGTTCAGTGGCCCTGCGGAACTCTCCTACCAGAAGGGTTTGAACATCCCCAGTAAGAAAGCTCCCCATGTGGAGACGAGAGAGGTTTGGTTTGGTGCCAAAGAAAAGCCCCGTGTGCTGGTCTACGAAAGCAGTCCTCTGAGGACGGACACATGGAAACCAAAGCTTAGGGTCAGATTAGGGCCTGGGGCCTGTCCATTTCAACTTCTGTCTCTGGGGACACTGTCTGAGAGTCTAAGTTGAGATAGCTGCTCCGCTGGTGTCAGAGAGCCCCTCTTAGTCCAGGGTGGCCTAAACTATTAATGGCCTCAGGGGCCTTGGAGCTTTTCCCTAACCTGTAGGGTTGTGGTCAATGGATTGGGCACAATTTCCTTGGAGAGGGCAGGCACAATCTTTCGCTGTGGCTCCAGAGGCCCTAGCCTGGAGGTTGTGTGGGTCCAGGCTGTGGGCACAGAAGTCTGAAAACACAAACTCAGCTTATGAGTGCGCCTAGGGTATGCCAGGCCGGATGGACATCCCGAGAGGGAGCTCCTGGGCCTCTGAAACAAGGGCAAGTGGGAGGCGTTCCTTCAGGCTTTTGTCTCTGGCTGTTGTGTCCGGGATAGCCGTGGATTGGAGGGGTGGCCTCAGGGACTGTGGACGAGTATCCCTCTCTGGGGATTTGTCCCAGCTCCCAAGAGTTTGGGGTCATTTTGTGGGAAGGGTGGAGTCGTGTTCTCTGGCTCATGGTTCTGTCCAAGAAAGGCATTCTAGAGCAGAGCCCCAGGTACGGGCAGGGCGACTGGAAAACTCAAACCCTGGTGAGGATTGGGTGGATAGGGGCTTGGCAAGCCCCCTATGCGTGCTCTTGGTCCATGCCCTGACAGGCCTTTTTTTGACATGGGGCTCATGCTTAGGGTCACACAGTATGAATTTGTGCCCAAGCAGCACTCAAGGTTGGGCGTGGCATCAGGGGCCATGAAGGTTTCTCCCATGCTGAAGGTGTGACTACATGCCAAGAGCAAGCTTTACAGCCATGGGGAATAGGAGTTCTGTTTTGTGCTTGCGATACCCAGCTGTGTGGAGAATTGATATAATGTCTAGGTTCAGATATCTGAAAACCAAGGTTAGGAAGAGATGACGGCATAAGACCATGGCGTGTCCGAAGTGCTGGGTGTGCGGCCAGCTGTCTCCTTGTCTCTCTGGACGTCTGGCTTCAGGCTGTGTCAGACAGAGCATGAGTGCCCAGAGCAGCCTATCCAGTTCGGGTACCGTCGAGGCCTGAGGAGGTTGATCCTCATCTGGGTTTTCTGGAGTACCCCACAGGGAAACGTTTTTCTTCCGTTGGGCCGACACTGGGCTGGGTTGTGGTTCTGGAGTTCCTAGTCCGGAGGGCTTGTTTGCCAGGAGTGTGAGGAAGGAAGTCTGAAAACACAAGCTAGCGTGAGGTTTGGGACCGAGGGCTCGGCAGGCTCACTCTGCAGAGGCTGAATCGAGATCGCCTGCACTGAGGTCATGTCAACTATGAGACGTGCCTCAGGCTAGAGTTTTTGTCCAGCATGGCCTCTTCCTGAAGGGTGTGGGGGCTTCATGAGGCCAGGGAGGTTTGCCTACGATGGGATTTGTGAACTACTCCAAACCTCAAGGTTTCCTTCTGCACGACAGTCGAGTCCTATTGGATGGTTCCAGGTGGCCCCATACGGAAAGACTCGAGAGCAGGTGTCTAAGCATGGATGCCTGGGAACGCCACCTCATATTCCCACTCTTTAGTCAGGACAAGGACGGCTCAATCTGCGGGCTCCTGGGTGAGCTACCCAGAGGGGAGAGTTGAAATGGTCTCTCCTGAAGATGAGTCGTACTGTGGCTTGGTGGCCTGGGAGACCTTGGAATGTGGAGGTGGCTCAGGGACTCTGCAGGATTCTCCAACCTGAGGTGTTTGACACGGCTCCAACAAGGAAGCTTCCCATGTGGAGACGAGAGGAGTTCTGTTCAGTGCCTCAGGAAAGCCCCATATCCTGTTCTTCGAACCAAAGCCTCTGAGGAGTGACCCCTGGAAACCAAAGCAAGAGTTGAGATTAGGGCCTAAGGGCCTGTCAGGCTCAACCTTCTATCTCTGTTGACATCTGTGTGCATGCCTTCGAGGAGGTAGCTGCTCAGCTTTTGTCCGAATGCCCCTGTGTGTCCAGGGAGGCTCCCAGTAGTGTGATGACCACGGGGGACTTGAGGATTCTCATATTCTGGAGGTGTGTGGCCAAAGGAATGGACAAGTTTCCCAGAAGAGAGCAGGCACGGTCCTGTGGTATGGCTCCAGAGGACCCAGCCTAGAGGCTGTGTTTGCCAGGGCTTTGGGGACCGAAGTCTGAAAAAGCAAACTTGGCTCAGCTACGGGCCAAGGTAATGGCAGGCCTGATCTCCAGTCCGTGAGGGGAGATCCTCTGGATATCAAAGAAGGGCAAGTCGGAGGCAGTCTCTCAGGCTTTTGTCTCTGGGTGTAGCATTCACAGTGTCCGTTCAGGGTAAGGGTTGCTTCAGGGGCCGAGGAAGAGCCTTCCCCTTGGGGGATGGTTAAAGCTCCCAAGTGTTTGTGTTCATTCTGTGGGAAGGGAAGAGTACTGTTTTCTGCCACATTACCCCCCCAGGAGAGGGCCTCTAGAGCACAGCAGTGGGTTCCCTCAACAGGAATACACACCATCTAGTTAGTCCTGGTGCTTATGGGCATGGCAAGCCACATATGCGGGCTTTTGGTCCAGTCACTGAGATGCGTTACTTGAATAAGGTACTCACGCTAAGGGTCACAATGTGTGTTTGTGCCCAAGGAGGCCCTCACGCATGGGCGTGGCCTCATGGGCCATGCCGTTTTCTTCTACACTGAAGGTTTGACTCACTGCCAGCAGCAAGGTTTCTTGCCATAGGGAAGGAGGGGTTCTGACTTGTGCATCAGGTTCCCCCCTGTGCAGGGATTGGAGATAAGGACTAGGTTCCGATGACTGAAAACCCAGGTTGGGAATGGATGGTGGCCTAAGGCAGTGGCGGTTCCAATGTGCTGGGTGTGCAGCCAGCTGTGTCGGTGTCTGTTGGAATGCCTGGGCTCAGGCTATTGGCGACAGAGCATCAGTGTTTAAGGTAGCCTATGCAATTGGGGTGTTGCCGAGGGCCAAGCAGTTTGATCCTCATTTGGCGTTTCTGGGCTGCTCCATAGACAAAGTTTTTCTCCTGGGCGGCAGGCAGAGTGCTTCATTGTGGCCCCAGAATTCCCAGGAGGGAGGGTTTGTGGGCCAGGAGTGTGAGGATGGAAGTCTGAAAACACAAGCTAGGGTGAGGATTGGAGCCAATGGCAGAGCAGGCCCACTCAGCAGAGGCTGAATCAAAATCTCCTGAATCTGATGTCAGCCTGAGGATCAGACGTTGGCTGAGGCTGGACTCTGTGTCCATGATGGCACCTTCATGAAGCGGGGGCCTCATGAGGCCAAGGAAGTTTTCCCACGCTGAGTTTGGAGGTTGCCCCAAACCACAAGGTTTCCTTCTGCGGGACATTAGAGTCCTGTTGGATGGCTCCAGGACATACCATACGGAAGGACTGGAGAGCAGGGTTCGAAGGATGGATCCCTGTACAGCATGCCTCGCATTCCCATTGGCCATTAGCGACAAGATATGTTTGATCTGCTGCCTCTGGGGCACGCTACCCAGGGGGCTCAGTTGAAATGGCCTCTCCTGAGGATGCGTCATAATGTGCGTTTGGGTCCATGGAGACCTTGCAATGTACTGGTTGTTCAGTGGCCCTGCGGAACTCTCCTACCAGAAGGGTTTGAACATCCCCAGTAAGACAGCTCCCCATGTGGAGACGAGAGAGGTTCGGTTTGGTGCCAAAGAAAAGCCCCGTGTGCTGGTCTACGAAAGCAGTCCTCTGAGGACGGACACATGGAAACCAAAGCTTAGGGTCAGATTAGGGCCTGGGGGCATGTCCATTTCAACCTTCTGTCTCTGGGGACACTGTCTGAGAGTCTAAGTGGAGCTAGTTGCTCCGCTGGTGTAAGAGAGCCCCTCTTAGTCCAGAGTGGCCTAAACTATTAATGGCCTCAGGGGCCTTGGAGCTTTCCCTAACCAGTAGGGTTGTGGTCAATGGATTGGGCACACTTTCCTTGGAGAGGGCAGGCACAATCTTTCTCTGTGGCTCCAGAGGCCCTAGCCTGGAGGTTGTGTGGGTCCAGGCTGTGGGCACAGAAGTCTGAAAACACAAACTCAGCTTATGAGTGGCGCCTAGGGTATGCCAGGCCGGATGGACAGCCGTAGAGGGAGCTCCTGGGCCTCTGAAACAAGGGCGAGTGGGAGGCGTTCCTTCATGCTTTTGTCTCTGGCTGTTGTGTCCGGGATAGCCGTGGATTGGAGGGGTGGCCTCAGGGACTGTGGACGAGTATCCCTCTCTGGGGATTTGTCCCACCTCCCAAGAGTTTGGGGTCATTTTGTGGGAAGGGTGGAGTCGTGTTCTCTGACTCATGGGTCTCTCCAAGAAAGTGATTCCAGAGCAGAGCCCCAGGTACGGGCGGGGCGACTGGAAAACTCAAACCCTGGTGAGGATTGGGTTCATAGGGGCTTGGCAAGCCCCCTATGCGTGCTCTTGGTCCATGCCCTGACAGGCCTTTCTTTGACATGGGGCTCATGCTTAGGGTCACACAGTATGAATTTGTGCCCAAGCAGCACTCAAGGTTGGGCGTGGCATCAGGGGCCATGAAGGTTTCTCCCATGCTGAAGGTGTGACTCCCTGCCAAGAGCAAGCTTTACAGCCATGGGGAAGGAGGAGTTCTGTTTTGTGCTTGCGATACCCAGCTGTGTGGAGAATTGATATAATGTCTAGGTTCAGATATCTGAAAACCAAGGTTAGGAAGAGATGATGGCATAAGACCATGGCGTGTCCGAAGTGCTGGGTGTGCGGCCAGCTGTCTCCTTGTCTCTCTGGACGTCTGGCTTCAGGCTGTGTCAGACAGAGCATGAGTGCCCAGAGCAGCCTATCCAGTTCAGGTACCGTCGAGGCCTGAGCAGGTTGATCCTCATCTGGGTTTTCTGGAGTGCCCCACAGGGAAACGTTTTTCTTCCGTTGGGCAGACACTGGGCTGGGTTGTGGTTCTGGAGTTCCTAGTCCGGAGGGCTTGTTTGCCAGGAGTGTGAGGAGGAAGTCTGAAAACACAAGCTAGCGTGAGGTTTGGGACCGAGGGCACGGCAGGCCCACTCTGCAGAGGCTGAATCGAGATCGCCTGCACTGAGGTCATGTCAACTATGAGACGTGCCTCAGGCTAGAGTTTTTGTCCAGCATGGCCTCTTCCTGAAGGGTGTGGGGGCTTCATGAGGCCAGGGAGGTTTGCCTACGATGGGATTTGTGAACTACTCCAAACCTCAAGGTTTCCTTCTGCACGACAGTCGAGTCCTATTGGATGGTTCCAGGTGGCCCCATACGGAAAGACTCGAGAGCAGGTGTCTAAGCATGGATGCCTGGGAACGCCACCTCATATTCCCACTCTTTAGTCAGGACAAGGACGGCTCAATCTGCGGGCTCCTGGGTGAGCTACCCAGAGGGGAGAGTTGAAATGGTCTCTCCTGAAGATGAGTCGTACTGTGGCTTGGTGGCCTGGGAGACCTTGGAATGTGGAGGTGGCTCAGGGACTCTGCAGGATTCTCCAACCTGAGGTGTTTGACACGGCTCCAACAAGGAAGCTTCCCATGTGGAGACGAGAGGAGTTCTGTTCAGTGCCTCAGGAAAGCCCCATATCCTGTTCTTCGAACCAAAGCCTCTGAGGAGTGACACCTGGAAACCAAAGCAATAGTTGAGATTAGGGCCTAAGGGCCTGTCAGGCTCAACCTTCTATCTCTGTTGACATCTGTGTGCATGCCTTCGAGGAGGTAGCTGCTCAGCTTGTGTCCGAATGCCCCTGTGTGTAAAGGGAGGCTCCCAGTAGTGTGATGACCACGGGGGCCTTGAGGATTCTCATATTCTGGAGGTGTGTGGCCAAAGGAATGGACAAGTTTCCCAGAAGAGAGCAGGCACGGTCCTGTGGTATGGCTCCAGAGGACCCAGCCTAGAGGCTGTGTTTGCCAGGGCTTTGGGGACCGATGTCTGAAAAAGCAAACTTGGCTCAGCTACGGGCCAAGGTAATGGCAGGCCAGATCTCAAGTCCGTGAGGGGAGTTCCTCTGGATATCAAAGAAGGGCAAGTGGGAGGCAGTCTCTCAGGCTTTTGTCTCTGGGTGTAGCATTCACAGTGTCCGTTCAGGGTAAGGGTTGCTTCAGGGGCCGAGGAAGAGCCTTCCCCTTGGGGGATGGTCAAAGCTCCCAAGTGTTTGGGTTCATTCTGTGGGAAGGGAAGAGTACTGTTTTCTGCCACATTACCCCCCCAGGAGAGGGCCTCTAGAGCACAGCAGTGGGTTCCCTCAACAGGAATACACACCATCTAGTTAGTCCTGGTGCTTATGGGCATGGCAAGCCACATATGCGGGCTTTTGGTCCAGTCACTGAGATGCATTACTTGAATAAGGTACTCACGCTAAGGGTCACAATGTGTGTTTGTGCCCAAGGAGGCCCTCACGCATGGGCGTGGCCTCATGGGCCATGCCGTTTTCTCCTACACTGAAGGTTTGACTCACTGCCAGCAGCAAGGTTTCTTGCCATGGGGAAGGAGGGGTTCTGAATTGTGCATCAGGTTCCCCCCTGTGCAGGGATTGGAGATAAGGTCTAGGTTCCGATGACTGAAAACCCAGGTTGGGAATGGATGGTGGCCTAAGGCAGTGGCGGGCCCAATGTGCTGGGTGTGCAGCCAGCTGTGTCAGTGTCTGTTGGAATTCCTGGGCTCAGGCTATTGGCGACAGAGCATCAGTGTTTAAGGTAGCCTATGCAATTGGGGTGTTGCCGAGGGCCAAGCAGTTTAATCCTCATTTGGCGTTTCTGGGCTGCTTCATAGACAAAGTTTTTCTCCTGGGCGGCAGGCAGAGTGCTTCATTGTGGCCCCAGAATTCCCAGGAGGGAGGGTTTGTGGGCCAGGAGTGTGAGGATGGAAGTCTGAAAACACAAGCTAGGGTGAGGATTGGAGCGAATGGCAGAGCAGGCCCACTCTGCAGAGGCTGAATCAAAATCTCCTGAATCTGATGTCAGGCTGAGGATCAGACGTTGGCTGAGGCTGGACTCTGTGTCCATGATGGCACCTTCATGAAGCGGGGGCATCATGAGGCCAAGGAAGTTTTCCCACGCTGAGTTTGGAGGTTGCCCCAAACCACAAGGTTTCCTTCTGCGGGACATTCGAGTCCTGTTGGATGGCTCCAGGACATACCATACGGAAGGACTGGAGAGCAGGGTTCGAAGGATGGATCCCTGTACAGCATGCCTCGCATTCCCATTGGCCATTAGCGACAAGATATGTTTGATCTACTTCTATGGGGCACGCTACCCAGGGGGCTCAGTTGAAATGGCCTCTCCTGAGGATGCGTCATAATGTGTGTTTGGGTCCATGGAGAACTTGCAATGTGCTGGTTGTTCAGTGGCCCTGCGGAACTCTCCTACCAGAAGGGTTTGAACATCCCCAGTAAGAAAGCTCCCCATGTGGAGACGAGAGAGGTTTGGTTTGGTGCCAAAGAAAAGCCCCGTGTGCTGGTCTACGAAAGCAGTCCTCTGAGTACGGACACATGGATACCAAAGCTTAGGGTCAGATTAGGGCCTGGGGACTGTCCATTTCAACTTCTGTCTCTGGGGACACTGTCTGAGAGTCTAAGTGGAGATAGTTGCTCCGCTGGTGTCAGAGAGCCCCTCTTAGTCCAGAGTGGCCTAAACTATTAATGGCCTCAGGGGCCTTGGAGCTTTTCCCTAACCTTTAGGGTTGTGGTCAATGGATTGGGCACACTTTCCTTGGAGAGGGCAGGCACAATCTGTCGCTGTGGCTACAGAGGCCCTAGCCTGGAGGTTGTGTGGGTCCTGGCTGTGGGCACAGAAGTCTGAAAACACAAACTCAGCTTATGAGTGCGCCTAGGGTATGCCAGGCCGGATGGACAACCCGAGAGGGAGCTCCTGGGCCTCTGAAACAAGGGCGAGTGGGAGGCGTTCCTTCAGGCTTTTGTCTCTGGCTGTTGTGTCCGGGATAGCCGTGGATTGGAGGGGTGGCCTCAGGGACTGTGGACGAGTATCCCTCTCTGGGGATTTGTCCCAGCTCCCAAGAGTTTGGGGTCATTTTGTGGGAAGGGTGGAGTCGTGTTCTCTGGCTCATGGGTCTCTCCAAGAAAGGGATTCCAGAGCAGAGCCCCAGGTACGGGCAGGGCAACTGGAAAACTCAAACCCTGGTGAGGATTGGGTGCATAGGGGCTTGGCAAGCCCCATATGCGGGCTCTTGGTCCATGCCCTGACAGGCCTTTCTTTGACATGTGGCTCATGCTTAGGGTCACACAGTATGAATTTGTTCCCAAGCAGCACTCAAGGTTGGGCGTGGCATCAGGGGCCATGAAGGTTTCTCCCATGCTGAAGGTGTGACTCCCTGCCAAGAGCAAGCTTTACAGCCATGGGGAAGGAGGAGTTCTGTTTTGTGCTTGCGATACCCAGCTGTGTGGAGAATTGATATAATGTCTAGGTTCAGATATCTGAAAACCAAGGTTAGGAAGAGATGACGGCATAAGACCATGGCGTGTCCGAACTGCTGGGTGTGCGGCCAGCTGTCTCCTTGTCTCTCTGGACGTCTGGCTTCAGGCTGTGTCAGACAGAGCATGAGTGCCCAGAGCAGCCTATCCAGTTCAGGTACCGTCGAGGCCTGAGCAGGTTGATCCTCATCTGGGTTTTCTGGAGTACCCCACAGGGAAACGTTTTTCTTCCGTTGGGCAGACACTGGGCTGGGTTGTGGTTCTGGAGTTCCTAGTCCGGAGGGCTTGTTTGCCAGGAGTGTGAGGAGGAAGTCTGAAAACACAAGCTAGCGTGAGGTTTGGGACCGAGGGCACGGCAGGCCCACTCTGCAGAGGCTGAATCGAGATCGCCTGCACTGAGGTCATGTCAACTATGAGACGTGCCTCAGGCTAGAGTTTTTGTCCAGCATGGCCTCTTCCTGAAGTGTGTGGGGGCTTCATTAGGCCAGGGAGGTTTGCCTACGATGGGATTTGTGAACTACTCCAAACCTCAAGGTTTCCTTCTGCACGACAGTCGAGTCCTATTGGATGGTTCCAGGTGGCCCCACACGGAAAGACTCGAGAGCAGGTGTCTAAGCATAGATGCCTGGGAACGCCACCTCATATTCCCACTCTTTAGTCAGGACAAGGAAGGCTCAATCTGCGAGCTCCTGGGTGAGCTACCCAGAGGGGAGAGTTGAAATGGTCTCTCCTGAAGATGAGTCGTAGTGTGGCTTGGTGGCCTGGGAGACCTTGGAATGTGGAGGTGGCTCAGGGACTCTGCAGGATTCTCCAACCTGAGGTGTTTGACACGGCTCCAACAAGGAAGCTTCCCATGTGGAGACGAGAGGAGTTCTGTTCAGTGCCTCAGGAAAGCCCCATATCCTGTTCTTCGAACCAAAGCCTCTGAGGAGTGACACCTGGAAACCAAAGCAAGAGTTGAGATTAGGGCCTAAGGACCTGTCAGGCTCAACCTTCTATCTCTGTTGACATCTGTGTGCATGCCTTCGAGGAGGTAGCTGCTCAGCTTGTGTCTGAATGCCCCTGTGTGTCCAGGGAGGCTCCCAGTAGTGTGATGACCACGGGGGCCTTGAGGATTCTCATATTCTGGAGGTGTGTGGCCAACGGAATGGACAAGTTTCCCAGAAGAGAGCAGGCCCGGTCCTGTGGTATGGCTCCAGAGGACCCAGCCTAGAGGCTGTGTTTGCCAGGGCTTTGGGGACCGATGTCTGAAAAAGCAAACTTGGCTCAGCTACGGGCCAAGGTAATGGCAGGCCTGATCTCAAGTCCGTGAGGGGAGTTCCTCTGGATATCAAAGAAGGCCAAGTGGGAGGCAGTCTCTCAGGCTTTTGTCTCTGGGTGTAGCATTCACAGTGTCCGTTCAGGGTAAGGGTTGCTTCAGGGGCCGAGGAAGAGCCTTCCCCTTGGGGGATGGTTAAAGCTCCCAAGTGTTTGGATTCATTCTGTGGGAAGGGAAGAGTACTGTTTTCTGCCACAGGGGACCCCCCAGGAGAGGGACTCTAGAGCACAGCAGTGGGTTCCCTGAACTGAAATACACACCATCTAGTTAATCCTGGGTGCCTATGGGCATGGCAAGCCACATATGCGGGCTCTTGGTCCAGTCACTGAGAGGCGTTACTTGAATAAGGTACTCACGCTGAGGGTCACAATGTGTGTTTGTGCCCAAGGCGGCCCTAACGCTTGGGCGTTGCCTCATGGGCCATGCCGTTTTCTCCTACACTGAAGGTTTGACTCACTGCCAGCAGCAAGTTTTCTTGCCATGGGGAAGGAGGGGTTCTGACTTGTGTATCAGGTTCCCCCCTGTGCAGGGATTGGAGATAAGGTCTAGGTTCCGATGACTGAAAACCCAGGTTGGGAATGGATGGTGGCCTAAGGCAGTGGCGGGTCCAATGTGCTGGGTGTGCAGCCAGCTGTGTTGGTGTCTGTTGGAAGGTCTGGACTCAGGCTATTTGCCTCAGAGCATCAGTGTTTATGGTACCCTATGCAATTGGGGTGTTGCCGAGGGCCAAGCAGTTTGATCCTCATTTGGGGTTTCTGGGCAGCACCATAGACAATGTTTTTCTCCTGGGAGGCTTCATTGTGGCCCCAGAATTCCCAGTAGGGAGGGCTTGTGGGCCCGGAGTGAGAGGACGGAAGTCTGAAAACACAAGCTAGGGTGAGGATTGGAGCCAAGGGCAGAGCAGGCCCATTCTGCAGAGGCTGAATCAAAATCTCCTGTATCTGAAGTCAGGCTGAGGATCAGACGTTGGCTGAGGCTGGCGTATGTGTCCATGATGGCACCTTCATGAAGCGGGGGCCTCATGAGGCCAAGGAAGTTTTCCCACGCTGAGTTTGGAGGTTGCCCCAAACCACAAGGTTTCCTTCTGTGGGACATTCGAGTCCTGTTGCATGGCTCCAGGACATACCATACGGAAGGACTGGAGAGCAGGGTTCGAAGGATGGATCCCTGTACAGCATGCCTCGCATTCCAATTGGCCATTAGCGATAAGATATGTTTGATCTGGGGCCTCTGGAACACGCGACCCAGGGGGCTGAGTTGAAATGGCCTCTCCTGAGGATGCGTCATAATGTTCGTTTGGGTCCATGGAGACCTTGGAATGTGCTGGTTGTTCAGTGGCCCTGCGGAACTCTCCTACCTGAAGGGTTTGATACATCCCCAGTAAGAAAGCTGCCCATGTGGAGACGAGAGATCCGCTGTTTGGTGCCTCAGAAAAGCCCCATGTGCTGGTCTACGAAAACAGTCCTCTGAGAACGGACACATGGAACAAAGCTAAGGTTCAGATTAGGGCCTGGGGGCCTGTCCATTTCAACCTTCTGTCTCTGGGGACACTTTCTGAGAGTCTAAGTGGAGATAGTTGCTCCGCTGGTGTCAGAGAGACCCTCTTAGTCCAGGGTGGCCTACACTATTGATGTCCTCAGGGGCCTTGGAGCTTTTCCCTAACCTGT
This sequence comes from Mustela nivalis, assembly GCF_964662115.1. Classification (NCBI taxonomy): domain Eukaryota; kingdom Metazoa; phylum Chordata; class Mammalia; order Carnivora; family Mustelidae; genus Mustela; species Mustela nivalis. Next base: position 103,526 of record NW_028135337.1, on the reverse strand, counting down.
AGGGTTGTGGTCAATGGATTGGGCACACTTTCCTTGGAGAGGGCAGGCACAAACTTTCGCTGTGGCTCCAGAGGCCCTAGCCTGGAGTTGTGTGGGTCCAGGCTGTGGGCACAGAAGTCTTAAAACACAAAGTCAGCTTATGAGTGGTGCCTAGGGTATGGCAGGCCGGAGGTACAGCCCGAGAGGGAACTCCTGGGCCTCTGAAACAAGGGCGAGTGGGAGTCGTTCCTTCAGGCTTTTGTCTCTGGATGTTGTGTCCGGGATAGCCGTGGATTGGAGCGGTGGCCTCAGGTACTGTGGACGAGTATCCCTCTCTGGGGATTTGTCCCAGCTCCCAAGAGTTTGGGGTCATTTTGTGGGAAGGGTGGAGTCGTGTTGTCTGGCTCATGTGTCTCTCCAAGAAAGGGATTCCAGATCAGAGCCCCAGGTACGGGCGGGGCGACTGGAAATCTCAAACCCTGGTGAGGATTGGGTGCATAGGGGCTTGGCAAGCCCCATATGCGGGCTCTTTGTCCAGGCCCTGACAGGCCTTTCTTTGACATGGGGCTAATGCTAGGGTCACAGTGTGAATTTGTTCCCAATCAGCACTCAAGTGCTGCTTGGGCACTACCTGAAGGGTTTGATACATCCCCAGTAAGAAAGCTCCCCATTTGGAGACGAGAGGAGTTCTGTTCAGTGCCTCAGGAAAGCCCCATATCCTGTTCTTCGAACCAAAGCCTCTGAGGAGTAACACCTGGAACCCAAAGCAAGAGTTGAGATTATGGCCTAAGGGCCTGTCCGGCTCAACCTTTTATCTCTGTTGACATCTGTGGGCATGCCTTCGTGGAGGTAGCTGCTCAGCTTGTGTCTGAATGCCCCTGTGTGTCCAGGGAGGCTCCCAGTAGTGGGAAGTCCTCGGGGGCCTTGAGGTTTCTCATATTCTGGAGGTGTGTGTCCAAAGGAATGGACACAGTTTCCCAGGAGAGAGCAGGCACGGTCCTGTGGTATGGCTCCAGAGGATTCAGCCTAGAGGCTGTGTTTGCCAGGGCTCTGGGGACAGATGTCTGAAAAAGCAAACTTGGCTCAGCTAGTGGCCAAGGTAATGGCAGGACTGATCTCCAGTCCGTGAGGGGAGATCCTCTGGATATCAGAGGGCAAGTGGGAGGCAGTCACTCAGGATTTTGACTCTGGGTGTTGCGTTCACAGTGTCCGGTCAGGGTAGGGGTTGTCTCAGAGGCCGAGGAAGAGCCTTCCTCTCGGGGGATTGTGCAAGGTCCCAAGTGTTTGGATTCATTCTGTGGGAAGGGAAGAGTACTGTTTTCTGCCACAGGGGACCCCCCAGGAGAGGGACTCTAGAGCACAGCAGTGGGTTCCCTGAACTGAAATACACACCATCTAGTTAATCCTGGGTGCCTATGGGCATGGCAAGCCACATATGCGGGCTCTTGGTCCAGTCACTGAGAGGCGTTACTTGAATAAGGTACTCACGCTGAGGGTCACAATGTGTGTTTGTGCCCAAGGCGGCCCTAACGCTTGGGCGTTGCCTCATGGGCCATGCCGTTTTCTCCTACACTGAAGGTTTGACTCACTGCCAGCAGCAAGTTTTCTTGCCATGGGGAAGGAGGGGTTCTGACTTGTGTATCAGGTTCCCCCCTGTGCAGGGATTGGAGATAAGGTCTAGGTTCCGATGACTGAAAACCCAGGTTGGGAATGGATGGTGGCCTAAGGCAGTGGCGGGTCCAATGTGCTGGGTGTGCAGCCAGCTGTGTTGGTGTCTGTTGGAAGGTCTGGACTCAGGCTATTTGCCTCAGAGCATCAGTGTTTATGGTACCCTATGCAATTGGGGTGTTGCCGAGGGCCAAGCAGTTTGATCCTCATTTGGGGTTTCTGGGCAGCACCATAGACAATGTTTTTCTCCTGGGAGGCTTCATTGTGGCCCCAGAATTCCCAGTAGGGAGGGCTTGTGGGCCCGGAGTGAGAGGACGGAAGTCTGAAAACACAAGCTAGGGTGAGGATTGGAGCCAAGGGCAGAGCAGGCCCATTCTGCAGAGGCTGAATCAAAATCTCCTGTATCTGAAGTCAGGCTGAGGATCAGACGTTGGCTGAGGCTGGCGTATGTGTCCATGATGGCACCTTCATGAAGCGGGGGCCTCATGAGGCCAAGGAAGTTTTCCCACGCTGAGTTTGGAGGTTGCCCCAAACCACAAGGTTTCCTTCTGTGGGACATTCGAGTCCTGTTGCATGGCTCCAGGACATACCATACGGAAGGACTGGAGAGCAGGGTTCGAAGGATGGATCCCTGTACAGCATGCCTCGCATTCCAATTGGCCATTAGCGATAAGATATGTTTGATCTGGGGCCTCTGGAACACGCGACCCAGGGGGCTGAGTTGAAATGGCCTCTCCTGAGGATGCGTCATAATGTTCGTTTGGGTCCATGGAGACCTTGGAATGTGCTGGTTGTTCAGTGGCCCTGCGGAACTCTCCTACCTGAAGGGTTTGATACATCCCCAGTAAGAAAGCTGCCCATGTGGAGACGAGAGATCCGCTGTTTGGTGCCTCAGAAAAGCCCCATGTGCTGGTCTACGAAAACAGTCCTCTGAGAACGGACACATGGAACAAAGCTAAGGTTCAGATTAGGGCCTGGGGGCCTGTCCATTTCAACCTTCTGTCTCTGGGGACACTTTCTGAGAGTCTAAGTGGAGATAGTTGCTCCGCTGGTGTCAGAGAGACCCTCTTAGTCCAGGGTGGCCTACACTATTGATGTCCTCAGGGGCCTTGGAGCTTTTCCCTAACCTGTAGGGTTGTGGTCAATGGATTGGGCACACTTTCCTTGGAGAGGGCAGGCACAAACTTTCGCTGTGGCTCCAGAGGCCCTAGCCTGGAGTTGTGTGGGTCCAGGCTGTGGGGACAGAAGTCTTAAAACACAAAGTCAGCTTATGAGTGGTGCCTAGGGTATGGCAGGCCGGAGGTACAGCCCGAGAGGGAACTCCTGGGCCTCTGAAACAAGGGCGAGTGGGAGTCGTTCCTTCAGGCTTTTGTCTCTGGATGTTGTGTCCGGGATAGCCGTGGATTGGAGCGGTGGCCTCAGGTACTGTGGACGAGTATCCCTCTCTGGGGATTTGTCCCAGCTCCCAAGAGTTTGGGGTCATTTTGTGGGAAGGGTGGAGTCGTGTTGTCTGGCTCATGTGTCTCTCCAAGAAAGGGATTCCAGATCAGAGCCCCAGGTACGGGCGGGGCGACTGGAAATCTCAAACCCTGGTGAGGATTGGGTGCATAGGGGCTTGGCAAGCCCCATATGCGGGCTCTTTGTCCAGGCCCTGACAGGCCTTTCTTTGACATGGGGCTAATGCTAGGGTCACAGTGTGAATTTGTTCCCAATCAGCACTCAAGTGCTGCTTGGGCACTACCTGAAGGGTTTGATACATCCCCAGTAAGAAAGCTCCCCATTTGGAGACGAGAGGAGTTCTGTTCAGTGCCTCAGGAAAGCCCCATATCCTGTTCTTCGAACCAAAGCCTCTGAGGAGTAACACCTGGAACCCAAAGCAAGAGTTGAGATTATGGCCTAAGGGCCTGTCCGGCTCAACCTTCTATCTCTGTTGACATCTGTGTGCATGCCTTCGTGGAGGTAGCTGCTCAGCTTGTGTCCGAATGCCCCTGTGTGTCCAGGGAGGCTCCCAGTAGTGGGATGTCCTCGGGGGCCTTGAGGTTTCTCATATTCTGGAAGTGTGTGTCCAAAGGAATGGACACAGTTTCCCAGGAGAGAGCAGGCACGGTCCTGTTGTATGGCTCCAGAGGACCCAGCCTAGAGGCTGTGTTTGCCAGGGCTGTGGGGACTGATGTCTGAAAAAGCAAACTTGGCTCAGGAAGGGGCCAAGGTAATGGCAGGCCTGATCTCCAGTCTGTGAGGGGAGATTCTCTGAATATCAAAGGAGGGCAAGTGGGAGGCAGTTGCTCAGGCTTTTGTCTCTGGGTGTTGCGTTCACAGTGTCCGGTCAGGGTAGGGGTTGCCTCAGGGGCCGAGGAAGAGCCTTCCTCTCGGGGGATTGTCCAAGCTCCCAAGTGTTTGGGTTCATTCTGTGGGAAGTGAAGAGTACTGTTTTCTGCCAGAAAGAATCCCCCAGGAGAGGGACTCTAGAGCACAGCAGTGGGTTCCTTCAACTGGAATACACACCATCTAGTTAGTCCTGTGTGCCTATGGGCATGGCAGGGACTATATGCAGGATCTTCGTCCCGAACCTGACAGGCCTTTCTTTGACATGGGGCTCATGCTAGGGTCATAGTGTGAATTTGTGCCCAAGCAGCACTCATGTTTTGGCGTGGCATGAGGGGCCATGAAGGGTTCCCCACGTGAAGGTGTGACTCCATGTGAAGAACAAGCATTACAGCCATGTGGAATGCAGATTTCTGATTGTGATTCCGATACACAAACGCAGCTTTTTTTGGGGACGTCGGTATGGCAGGCCCAATATACAAACCATGAGAAGAACTCATGAAGATTTGAATATAGAGCGAGTCTGAGGCGCTTGCTCAGGGATTAGTCTCTGGAATTTGTATCAGCAATGGCCGTAGAATGTCGGGGATGCTTCATGGGCCATGGACGAATCTACCTCTATGAGGATTTCGCCCGATTCCCAATTTTTTTTCGTCAAAATGTGGGATGGGAGAACTCCTTTCAGTTTTGTTACCTCAGGTGTCCCACGAAAAGAGGAATTCCAAAACAAAGCCGTGGGGAAGACTGAAGAGACCACCAGAACTATGGTCGTGGAATTTCTGCGTGACTTCATGGGAAATGGACGATTTTTACTCTCTGGTGGTTTGGCCCCGTCCAAAGAGTTTGGGGTCATTCTGTGGGCTGGAAGAAGTCTGTTTTTTTTTTTTTGTTTTGTTTTGTTTTTTTTGTTTTCTTTTTTAACCTCAGGTGTCCCACCAAATGAGGGATTCCAGAGTAGAGCCCTGGGGAGGGGCGACTGGACAATCAGAAATCTGGTTAAAAATTGGGGCCTAGGAACATGTCAAGCCCATTATGACATCTAATGGTCCAGCCAAGGAGAGGACTTACTAGAGGAGAGGACTCATGCTGAGGGTCACAATGCGTGTGTATGCCCTCGTCGCACTCAAGAATGGGCAGGGCCTCAGGGTGAATGCTGGTTTCTCCTACACTGAACGTTGGACAACGTGCCAACCACAAGGGTTATTGCCATGGGTAAGGAGGAGTTCTGATTTCTGCATAACATTCACCCCTGGGCAGTGATTGGAGATAAGGTCTCGTTTCTGAAGCCTGAAAACTGAGGTAGGGAAGAGATGATGACCTAAGGCCATGGCGGGTTTTATGTGCTCAGTGTGCGGTCAGCTTTCTGGGTGTTGGTCAGGAGGTCCGGGCTCAGGTTGTGTTCGACAGTGCATTATTGCCCAGGTTAGACTATATAATTTGGGTAAAGTCGAGTGCTGTGTAGGTTTATCCTCATTTAAGGTGCCTGGGCAGCTCATGAGGCAATATTTTTTTTTTTTTTTCGAGAGGGCAGGGAGAGTGCTGCATTGTGGGTCCGGAATTGCCAAATTTTAGGACTTCGGGGCCAGGAGTTTGAGGACGGAAGTGTGAGGAGACAAGCTAGACATGGGTTTCAGGGCGAGGGCACGACAGGTACCCCCTGCAGATCTGAACCAATATCTCATGCTTCTGAAGTCAGAGCGAGGATTAGACGTTGGCTCAGGTTGGAGTTCCTGTGCATGACGGCCGCTTTATGAAGGGAGTGGAATCTCGGGGCTATTGAGGTTTTCCCACGTGGGGAGTTGTGGGATGCCCCCTTCAAGGATTCCTTCTGCGGGACAATTGAGACCTGTTGGACAGCTCCAGGACATCCCATATGGAATGACTCCAGAGCACCGTTCGCGGATGGATGCCTGGGAAGCCCGCCTCGCATTCCAATTGTCTCCTAACAACAAGACAGTTTTGATCTGATGGCTCTGCCGGAGCAACCGGGGTGGCTGAGTTGAAATGGACTTTCCTGAGGATGGGTCCTAATATGTTTTTGTGTCCATGAGGGCCTTGGAATGGGGCGGTGGCACCGGGACCCTGAAGTACTCTCCTAAGCTTTGGACATGGCTCCCATGCACAGGTTTCCTTGTGGAGACGAGATGAGTTCTGATGGGTGCCTCAGGAAAACCCCTATGCTCGTATTGGAATCAGGCTTTTGAGGACACATGCCTGTAACCCAAAGCAATGGATCCTATTATGGCCTAGGGTCCTGTCTGGTTCAATCTTCTTCTCTGGGGACATCCATCTATGGTATGAGTGGATGTCGATTATCAGCTGGTGTCAGACAGTCCTTGTTTGTTCCGGGCGACCTACACTATTGGGATGGCCTCAGGGACTTTGGAGGTTTCTCCTAATTTGTACTATTTTGGACCATGGAATGGGCAGAATTCCCATGGATTGGTAGGCAGAGTCCTAATGTGTGGCTCCAGGCGCCCAGCCTGGAGCGTGTGTGGCCCAAGACTTTGAGGACAGAAGTCTGAAAACACAAACTCAGCTTAGGTTTGGGGACGTAGGTATGGCAGGCCCGATCGACAAACCATGAGAAGAAAGGCCACTGAGTGGCCTTACTTGAGGACTGGGCTCAGTCTGAGGGTCACAATGTGTGTTTGTGACCAATGTGGCCCGCGAGCATGGGCGGGGCCTCATGGGCCACACTGGTTTCAACGACACTGAACGTTGGACAACATGCCAACCACAAGGTTTCTTGCCATGGGGAAGGAGTTCTGATTTCTGCATCACCTTCAACATTGGGCAGTGTTTGGAGATAAGGTCTAGGTTCTGAAACCTGAAAACCGAGGTTGGGAAGAGATGACGACCTAAGGCCATGGCGGCTGGATGTGCTCAGTGTGCGGCCAGCTGTCTGGGAGGGGCCAGGGGGTCCAGGCTCAGGCTGTGTCAGAAAGGGCATTAGTGACCTGGTCAGCCTATGTATTTGGGGTAATGCCAAGGTCGGTGCAGGTTGATCCTCATTTGGGGTTACTGGGTAGCCCCAGAGGACAATGTTTTTCTTCTGGAGGGCAGGCAGAGTGCTCCATTGTAGTTCTGGATTTCCAAATGGAGGGCTTGTGGGCCAGTAGTCTGACGACAAAAGTCTAAGAACACAAGCTAGGCTTAGGTTTCTTGGTGAGGCTATGGCAGGCACAATCTACAGACCTGAATCGAGATCTCGTGCATCTGAAGTCAGGGCGAGGATCAGACGATCGCTCAGGTTGGAGTTTCTGTCCCTGATGGCCCCTTCATGAATGGGGGGGCATCACGAGGCCATGGGGGTTGTCCCACTATGGGAGTTGTGAGAAGCTCCAAACTGCAGAGAGTCTTCTGCAGGACAATTGAGACTTGTTGTTTGGCTCCAGGCCAATGATTCTGAGCAGGGTTCTAAGGATGGATGGCTGGGTAGCCCACCTCGCATTCCAATTGTCTCCTAGCAACAAGACAGGTTAGATCTCCTGGATCTGTGGGCAGCTACCGAGTATGCTGAGTTGAAATGCACACCCCTGGTGATGGGTCCTAATGTGCTTTTGTGTCTATGGAGACCTTGGAATGAAGCGGTGGCACTGGGGCCCTAAAGGGTTCTCCTAAACAGAGGCTTTGACACAGCTCCAACGTGCAAGTTTCCCATGTGTAGATGAGATGTTTTCTGATGGGTGAATTAAGAAATAGCTATATGCTGCTTTTGAAATCCAGGCTCTGAGGAGAGATGCCTGGAAATCAAAGCAATGGATCTGATTAGTGCCTAGGGGCCTGTTCTTTCCTTTTTACCTCTGGGGACATCTGTCTATGGGTCTGAGTGCAGGTAGGTGCTCATTTGGGCTCAGATTGCCCCTGTTTTTCCTGGGAAGCCACCACTTTTCAGATGGATCAGGGAATTTGGAGGTTTATCCTATTAGAAGGGTTGTGGCCATTGGAATGGGCACAAACAATTCCCTTGGAGAAGGCAAGTACATTCCTCAGGTTTGGATCCAGGGGCCTGAGCCTGTAGGTTGTGTAGGCCAGGGCTGTTTAGACAGTTGTCTGAAAACAAACTCAGCTTAGGTTTGGGGACGTAGGTACGGCAGGCCCGATCTACAAACCATGAGAAGAACTCTTCACGATATGAAGAAAGTGCGAGTCTGAGTCGCTTGCTCAGGCTTTTGTCTCTGGATTTTTATCAGCGATGGCCGTGGAATGTCGGCCAGGCCTCATGGGCCATGGACGAATCTTCCTCTCTGAGGATTTGGCCCGATTCCCAATTGCTTTTCGTCAATCTGTGGGATGGGAGGACTCATTTCAGGTTTGTTACCTCAGGTGTCCCACCAAAAGAGGAATTCCAAAGCAAAGCCGTGGGGAAGACTGAAGGGACAACCCGAAATATGGTTAAAAATTGGGGCCTAGGGGCATGGCAAGCCCAATATGTTATCTCTTCATCCAGCCACTGAGTGGCCTTACTTGAGGACTGGGCTCAGCCTGAGGGTCACAATGTGTGTTTGTGACCAATGTGGCCCGCGAGCATTGGCGGGGCCTCATGGGCCATACTGGTTTCAACGACACTGAACGTTGGACAACATGCCAACCACAAGGTTTCTTGCCATGGGGAAGGAGTTCTGATTTCTGCATCACCTTCAACCTTGGGCACTGAATGGAGATAAGGTCTAGGTTCTGAAACCTGAAAACCGAGGTTGGGAAGAGAAGACGACCTAAGGCCATGGCGGCTGGATGTGCTCAGTGTGCGGCCAGCTGTCTGGGAGGAGCCAGGGGCTCCAGGCTCAGGCTGTGTCAGAAAGGGCATTAGTGCCCTGGTCAGCCTATGTATTTGGGGTACAGCCAAGGTCGGTGCAGGTTGATCCTCATTTGGGGTACTGGGTAGCCCCAGAGGACAATGTTTTTCTTCTTGAGGGCCGGCACAGTGCTGCATTGTAGTTCTGGATTGCCAAACTGGAGGGCTTGTGGGCCAGTAGTCTGACGACAAAAGTCTGAGAACACAAGCTAGGCTTAGGTTTCTGGGTGAGGCCATGCCAGGCACAATCTACAGACCTGAATCGAGATCTCGTGCATCTGAAGACAGGGCGAGGATCAGACGATCGCTCAGGTTGGAGTTTCTGTCCCTGATGGCCCCTTCATGAATGGGGGGGGGCATCACGAGGCCAGTGTGTTTTCCCACGATGGGAGTTGTGAGAAGCTCCAAACTGCAGAGAGTCTTATGCAGGACAATTGAGACCTGTTGTTTGGCTCCAGGCCAATGATTCTGAGCAGGGTTCTAAGGATGGATGGCTGGGTAGCCCACCTCGCATTCCAATTGTCTCCTAGCAACAAGACAGGTTAGAACTCCTGGATCTGTGGGGAGCTACCGAAAACGCTGAGTTGAAATGGACACCCTTGGGGATGGGTCCTAACGTGCTTTTGTATCTATGGAGACCTTGGAATGAAGCGGTGGCAACGGGGGCCCTAAAGGGTTCTCCGAAACAGAGGCTTTGACACAGCTCCAACGTGCAAATTTCCCATGTGTAGACGAGATGTTTTCTGATGGGTGAGTCAAGAAACAGCTATATGCTGCTTTTGAAATCCAGGCCTCTGAGGAGAGATGCCTGGAAACCAAAGCAATGGATCTGATTAGTGCCTAGGAGACTGTTCTTTCCTTTTTACCTCTGGGGACATCTGTCTATGGGTCTGAGTGCAGGTAGGTGCTCACTTGGGCTCAGATTGCCCCTGTTTTTCCTAGGAAGCCACCACTATTGAGATGGAGCAGGGACTTTGGAGGTTTATCCTATTAGAAGGGTTGTGGCCATTGGAATGGGCACACACAATTCCCTTGGAGAGGGTAAGTACAGTCCTCAGGTTTGGCTCCAGGGGCCCGAGCCTGTAGGTTGTGTAGGCCAGGGCTGTTTGGACAGTTGTCTGAAAACACAAACTCGGCTTATGTTTCGGGTCATAGGTATGGCAGGACTGATCTACAGACCATGAGGAGAACTCTTCGGGATTTGAAAGAAGAGCGAGTGAGGCTCCTGCTCAAGTTTTTGTCTCTTGATAACGTGTCACTCATGGTCGTGGAATTTCTGGGTGACTTCATGGGAAATGGACGAGTCTTACTCTCTGATGGTTTGGCCCCGTCCAAAGAGTTTAAGGTCATTCTCTGGGCTGGAAGAAGTCCGTTTTTTTTTGTTGTTGTTTTTGTTGTTTTCTTTTTAACCTCAGGTGTCCCACCAAATGATGGATTCCAGTGTAGAGCCCTGGGGAGGGGCGCCTGGACAATCAGAAATCTGGTTAAAAATTGGGGCCTAGGGACATGTCAAGCCCATTATGACATCAAATGGTTCAGCCACTGAGAGGACTTACTAGAGGACAGGACTCATGCTGAGGGTCACAATGTGTGTGTATGCCCTCATCGCACTCAAGAATGGGCGGGGCCTCAGGGTGAATGCTGGTTTCTCCTACACTGAACGTGCCAACCACAAGGATTCTTGCCATGGGTAAGGAGGAGTTCTGATTTCTGCATAACATTCACCCCTGGGCAGTGATTGGAGTTAAGGTCTCGGTTCTGAAGCCTTAAAACTGAGGTAGGGAATAGATGATGACCTAAGGCCATGGCGGGTTTTAAGTGCTCAGTGTGCGGTCAGCTTTCTGGGTGTTGGTCAGGAGGTCCGGGCTCAGGTTGTGTTCGACAGTGCATTATTGCCCAGGTTAGACTATATAATTTGGGTAAGGTCGAGTGCTGTGTAGGTTTATCCTCATTTAAGGTGCCTGGGCAGCTCATGAGGCAATATTTTTTTTTTTTTTCTAGAGGGCCGGGAGAGTGCTGCATTGTGGGTCCGTAATTGCCAAATTTTAGGACTTCGGGGCCCGGAGTTTGAGGACGGAAGTGTGAGAAGACAAGCTAGACATGGGTGTCAGGGCGAGGGCACGACAGGTACCCCCTGCAGATCTGAACCAATATCTCATGCTTCTGAAGTCAGAGCGAGGATTAGACGTTGGCTCAGGTTGGAGTTCCTGTGCATGACGGCCGCTTTATGAAGGGAGCGGAATCTCGGGGCCATTGAGGTTTTCCCACGTTGGGAGTTGTGGGATGCCCCCTTCAAGGATTCCTTCTGCGGGACAATTGAGACCTGTTGGACAGCTCCAGGACATCCCATATGGAATGACTCCAGAGCACCGTTCGCGGATGGATGCCTGGGAATCCCGCCTCGCATTCCAATTGTCTCCTAACAACAAGACAGTTTAGATCTGATGGCTCTGCCGGAGCAACCGGGGTGGCTGAGTTGAAATGGACTTTCCTGAGGATGGGTACTAATGTGTTTTTGTGTCCATGAGGGCCTTGGAATGGGGCGGTGGCAGCGGGACCCTGAAGTACTCTCCTAAGCTTTGGACATGGCTCCCATGCACAGGTTTCCTTGTGGAGACGAGATGAGTTCTGATGGGTGCCTCAGGAAAACCCCTATGCTCGTATTGGAATCAGGCTTTTGAGGAAACATGCCTGTAAGCCAAAGCAATGGATCCTATTATGGCCTAGGGTCCTGTCTGGTTCAATCTTCTTCTCTGGGGACATCCATCTATGGTATGAGTGGATGTCGATTATCAGCTGGTGTCAGACAGTCCTTGTTTGTTCCGGGCGACCTACACTATTGGGATGGCCTCAGGGACTTTGGAGGTTTCTCCTAATTTGTACGATTTTGGACCATGGAATGGGCAGAATTCCCATGGATTGGTAGGCAGAGTCCTAATGTGTGGCTCCAGGCGCCCAGCCTGGAGCGTGTGTGGCCCAAGACTTTGAGGACAGAAGTCTGAAAACACAAACTCAGCTTAGGTTTGGGGACGTAGGTTTGGCAGGCCCGATCGAAAAACCATGAGAAGAAAGGCCACTGAGTGGCCTTACTTGAGGACTGGGCTCAGCCTGAGGGTCACAATGTGTGTTTGTGACCAATGTGGCCCGCGAGCATGGGCGGGGCCTCATGGGCCACACTGGTTTCAACGACACTGAACGTTGGACAACATGCCAACCACAAGGTTTCTTGCCATGGGGAAGGAGTTCTGATTTCTGCATCACCTTCAACATTGGGCAGTGATTGGAGATAAGGTCTAGGTTCTGAAACCTGAAAACCGAGGTTGGGAAGAGATGACGACCTAAGGCCATGGCGGCTGGATGTGCTCAGTGTGCGGCCAGCTGTCTGGGAGGGGCCAGGGGGTCCAGGCTCAGGCTGTGTCAGAAAGGGCATTAGTGCCCTGATCAGCCTATGTATTTGGGGTAATGCCAAGGTCGGTGCAGGTTGATCCTCATTTGGGGTTACTGGGTAGCCCCAGAGGACAATGTTTTTCTTCTGGAGGGCAGGCAGAGTGCTCCATTGTAGTTCTGGATTTCCAAATGGAGGGCTTGTGGGCCAGTAGTCTGACGACAAAAGTCTAAGAACACAAGCTAGGCTTAGGTTTCTGGGTGAGGCCATGGCAGGCACAATCTACAGACCTGAATCGAGATCTCGTGCATCTGAAGTCAGGGCGAGGATCAGACGATCGCTCAGGTTGGAGTTTCTGTCCCTGATGGCCCCTTCATGAATGGGGGGGGGGGCTTCACGAGGCCATGGGTGTTTTCCCACGATGGGAGTTGTGAGAAGCTCCAAACTGCAGAGAGTCTTATGCAGGACAATTGAGACCTGTTGTTTGGCTCCAGGCCAATGATTCTGAGCAGGGTTCTAAGGATGGATGGCTGGGTAGCCCACCTCGCATTCCAATTGTCTCCTAGCAACAAGACAGGTTAGATCTCCTGGATCTGTGGGGAGCAACCGAGGACGCTGAGTTGAAATGGACACCCCTGGGGATGGGTCCTAACGTGCTTTTGTGTCTATGGAGACCTTGGAATGAAGCGGTGGCACTGGGGCCCAAAAGGTTTCTCCTAAACAAAGGCTTTGACACAGCTCCAACGTGCAAGTTTCCCATGTGTAGATGAGATGTTTTCTGATGGGTGAGTTAAGAAACAGCTATATGCTGCTTTTGAAATCCAGGCCTCTGAGGAGAGATGCCTGGAAACCAAAGCAATGGATCTGATTAGTGCCTAGGAGTCTGTTCTTTCCTTTTTACCTCTGGGGACATCTGTCTATGGGTCTGAGTGCAGGTAGGTGCTCAGTTGGGCTCAGATTGCCCCTGTTTTTCCTGGGAAGCCACCACTATTGAGATGGATCAGGGACTTTGGAGGTTTATCCTATGAGAAGGGTTGTGGCCATTGGAATGGGCACACACAATTCCCTTGGAGAGGGCAAGTACAGTCCACAGGTTTGGCTCCAGGTGCCTGAGCCTGTAGGTTGTGTAGGCCAGGGCTTTTTGGACAGTTGTCTGAAAACACAAACTCGGCTTTTGTTTCGGGTCATAGGTATGGCAGAACTGATCTACAGACCATGAGGAGAACTCTTCGGGATTTGAAAAAAGGGCGAGTGTGAGGCTCTGCTCAAGTTTTTGTCCTGGATATCGTGTCACTCATGGTCGTTGAATTTCTGGGTGACTTCATGGGAAATGGACGAGTCTTACTCTCTGGTGGTTTGGCCTCGTCCAAAGAGTTTGCGGTCATTCTGTGGGCTGGAAGAAGTCCGTTTTTTTTTTTTTTTTTTTTTTTGTTGTTGTTGTTTTCTTTTTTAACCTCCGGTGTCCCACCAAATGATGGATTCCAGAGTAGAGCCCTGGGGAGGGGCGACTGGACAATCAGAAATCTGGTTAAAAATTGGGGCCTAGGGACATGTCAAGCCCATTATGACATCTAATGGTCCAGCCACTGAGAGGACTTACTAGAGGACAGGACTCATGCTGAGGGTCACAATGCGTGTGTATGCCCTAATCGCACACAAGAATGGGCGGGGCCTCAGGGTGAATGCTGGTTTCTCCTACACTGAAGGTGCCAACCACAAGGATTCTTGCCATGGGTAAGGAGGAATTCTGATTTCTGCATCACACTCACCCCTGGGCAGTGATTGGAGATAAGGTCTCGGTTCTGAAGCCTAAAAACTGAGGTAGGGAAGAGATGATGACCTAAGGCCATGGCGGGTTTTATGTGCTCAGTGTGCGGTCAGCTTTCTGGGTGTTGGTTAGGAGGTCCGGGCTCAGGTTTGTTCGACAGTGCATTAGTGCCCAGGTTACACTATATAATTTGGGTAAAGTCGAGTGCTGTGTAGGTTTACCCTCATTTAAGGTGCCTGGGCAGCTCATGAGGCAATCATTTTTTTTCTATAGGGCAGGCAGAGTGCTGCATTGTGGGTCCGGAATTGCCAAACTTGAGGGCTTCGGGGCCAGGAGTGTGAGGACGGAAGTCTGAGAAGACAAGCTAGACTTGGGTTTCAGGGCGAGGGCATGGCAGGTACCCCCTGCAGATCTGAACCAATATCTCAAGCATTGAAGTCAGGGCGAGGATCAGACGTTGGCTCAGGTTGGAGTTTCTGAGCATGACGGCCGCTTCATGAAGGGAGCGGAATCTCGAGGCCATTGAGGTTTTCCCACGTTGGGAGTTGTGGGATGCCCCCTTCAAGGATTCCTTCTGCGGGACAATTGAGACCTGTTGGACAGCTCCAGGACATCCCATATAGAATGACTCCAGAGCATCGTTCGCGGATGGATGCCTGGGAAGCCCGCCTCGCATTCCAATTGTCTCCTATCAACAAGACAGTTTAGATCTGATGGCTCTGCCGGAGCAACCGGGGTGGCTGAGTTGAAATGGACTTTCCTGAGGATGGGTCCTAATGTGTTTTTGTGTCCATGAGGGCCTTGGAATGGGGCGGTGGCACCGGGACCCTGAAGTACTCTCCTAAGCTTTGGACATGGCTCCCATGCACAGGTTTCCTTGTGGAGACGAGATGAGTTCTGATGGGTGCCTCAGGAAAACTCCTATGCTCGTATTGGAATCAGGCTTTTGAGGACACATGCCTGTAACCCAAAGCAATGGATCCTATTATGGCCTAGGGTCCTGTCTGGTTCAATCTTCTTCTCTGGGGACATCCATCTATGGTATGAGTGGAGGGTGATTATCAGCTGGTGTCAGACAGCCCTTGTTTGTTCCGGGCGACCTACACTATTGGGATGGCCTCAGGGACTTTGGAGGTTTCTCCTAATTTGTACTATTTTGGACCATGGAATGGGCAGAATTCCCATGGATTGGTAGGCACAGTCCTAATGTGTGGCTCCAGGGGCCCAGCCTGCAGGGTGGTTGGCCCTAGACTTTGAGGACAGAAGTCTGAAAACACAAACTCAGCTTAGATTTGGGGACGTAGGTATGGCAGGCCCGATCTACAAACCATGAGAAGAACTCTTCAGGATATGGAGAATAAGCGAGTCTGAGGCGCTTGCTCAGGCTTTTGTCTCTGGATTTTGTATCAGCGATGGCCGTGGAATGTCGGGGAGGCCTCATGGGCCATGGACGAATCTTCCTCTCTGAGGATTTGGCCCGATTCCCAATTGCTTTTCGTCAATCTGTGGGATGGGAGGACTCATTTCAGTTTTGTTACCTCAGGTGTCCCACCAAAAGAGGAATTCCAAAGCCTAGCCGTGGGGAAGACTGAAGGGTCAACCCGAACTATGGTTAAAAATTGGGGCCTAGGGGCATGGCAAGCCCAATATGCTATCTCTTCATCCAGCCACTGAGCGGCCTTACTTGAGGACTAGGCTCAGCCTGAGCGTCACAATGTGTGTTTGTGACCAATGTGTCCCGCGACAATGGGCGGGGCCTCATGGGCCACACTGGTTTCAACGACACTGAACTTTGGACAACATGCCAACCACAAGGTTTCTTGCCATGGGTAAGGAGTTCTGATTTCTCCATCACCTTCAACCCTGGGCAGTGATTGGAGATAAGGTCTAGGTTCTGAAACCTGAATACCGAGGTTGGGAAGAGATGACGACCTAAGGCCATGGCGGCTCGATGTACTCAGTGTGCGGCCAGCTGTCTGGGAGGGTCCAGGGGGTCCAGGCTCAGGCTGTGTCAGAAAGGGCATTAGTACCCTGGTCAGCCTATGTATTTGGGGTACAGCCATGGTCGGTGCAGGTTGATCCTCATTTGGGGTTACTGGGTAGCCCCAGAGGACAATGTTTTTCTTCTGGAGGGCCGGCAGAGTGCTGCATTGTAGTTCTGGATTGCCAAACTGGAGGCCTTGTGGGCCAGTAGTCTGACGACAAAAGTCTGAGAACACAAGCTAGGCTTAGGTTTCTGGGTGAGGCCATGGCAGGCACAATCTACAGACCTGAATCGAGATCTCGTGCATCTGAAGTCAGGGCGAGGATCAGACGATCGCTCAGGTTGGAGTTTCTGTCCCTGATGGCCCCTTCATGAATGGGGGGGGGGCTTCACGAGGCCATGGGTGTTTTCCCACGATGGGAGTTGTGAGAAGCTCCAAACTGCAGAGAGTCTTCTGCAGGACAATTGAGACCTGTTGTTTGGCTCCAGGCCAATGATTCTGAGCAGGGTTCTAAGGATGGATGGCTGGGTAGCCCACCTCGCATTCCAATTGTCTCCTAGCAACAAGACAGGTTAGATCTCCTGGATCTGTGGGGAGCAACCGAGGACGCTGAGTTGAAATGGACACCCCTGGGGATGGGTCCTAACGTGCTTTTGTGTCTATGGAGACCTTGGAATGAAGCGGTGGCACTGGGGCCCAAAAGGGTTCTCCTAAACAAAGGATTTGACACAGCTCCAACGTGCAAGTTTCCCATGTGTAGATGAGATGTTTTCTGATGGGTGAGTCAAGAAACAGCTATATGCTGCTTTTGAAATCCAGGCCTCTGAGGAGAGATGCCTGGAAACCAAAGCAATGGATCTGATTAGTGCCTAGGAGCCTGTTCTTTCCTTTTTACCTCTGGGGACATCTGTCTATGGGTCTGAGTGCAGGTAGGTGCTCAGTTGGGCTCAGATTGCCCCTGTTTTTCCTGGGAAGCCACCACTATTGAGATGGATCAGGGACTTTGGAGGTTTATCCTATGAGAAGGGTTGTGGCCATTGGAATGGGCACACACAATTCCATTGGAGAGGGCAAGTACAGTCCTGAGGTTTGGCTCCAGGGGCCTGAGCCTGTAGGTTGTGTAGGCCAGGGCTGTTTGGACAGTTGTCTGAAAACACAAACTCGGCTTATGTTTCAAGTCATAGGTATGGCAGAACTGATCTACAGACCATGAGGAGAACTCTTCGGGATTTGAAAAAAGGGCGAGTGTGAGGCTCTGCTCAAGTTTTTGTCCTGGATATCGTGTCACTCATGGTCGTTGAATTTCTGGGTGACTTCATGGGAAATGGACGAGTCTTACTCTCTGGTGGTTTGGCCTCGTCCAAAGAGTTTGCGGTCATTCTGTGGGCTGGAAGAAGTCCGTTTTTTTTTTTTGTTGTTGTTGTTGTTGTTGTTGTTGTTGTTGTTTTCTTTTTTAACCTCCGGTGTCCCACCAAATGATGGATTCCAGAGTAGAGCCCTGGGGAGGGGCGACTGGACAATCAGAAATCTGGTTAAAAATTGGGGCCTAGAGACATGTCAAGCCCATTATGACATCTAATGGTCCAGCCACTGAGAGGACTTACTAGAGGACAGGACTCATGCTGAGGGTCACAATGCGTGTGTATGCCCTAATCGCACACAAGAATGGGCGGGGCCTCAGGGTGAATGCTGTTTCTCCTACACTGAAGGTGCCAACCACAAGGATTCTTGCCATGGGTAAGGAGGAATTCTGATTTCTGCATCACACTCACCCCTGGGCAGTGATTGGAGATAAGGTCTCGGTTCTGAAGCCTAAAAACTGAGGTAGGGAAGAGATGATGACCTAAGGCCATGGCGGGTTTTATGTGCTCAGTGTGCGGTCAGCTTTCTGGGTGTTGGTTAGGAGGTCGGGGCTCAGGTTTGTTCGACAGTGCATTAGTGCCCAGGTTACACTATATAATTTGGGTAAAGTCGAGTGCTGTGTAGGTTTACCCTCATTTAAGGTGCCTGGGCAGCTCATGAGGCAATAATTTTTTTTCTAGAGGGCAGGCAGAGTGCTGCATTGTGGGTCCGGAATTGCCAAACTTGAGGGCTTCGGGGCCAGGAGTGTGAGGACGGAAGTCTGAGAAGACTAGCTAGACTTGGGTTTCAGTGCGAGGGCATGGCAGGTACCCCCTGCAGATCTGAACCAATATCTCATGCATTGAAGTCAGGGCGATGATCAGACATTGGCTCAGGTTGGAGTTTCTGAGCATGACGGCCGCTTCATGAAGGGAGCGGAATCTCGAGGCCATTGAGGTTTTCCCACGTTGGGAGTTGTGGGATGCCCCCTTCAAGGATTCCTTCTGCGGGACAATTGAGACCTGTTGGACAGCTCCAGGACATCCCATATGGAATGACTCCAGAGCATCGTTCGCGGATGGATGCCTGGGAAGCCCGCCTCGCATTCCAATTGTCTCCTAGCAACAAGACAGGTTAGATCTCCTGGATCTGTGGGGAGCAACCGGGGTGGCTGAGTTGAAATGGACTTTCCTGAGGATGGGTCCTAATGTGTTTTTGTGTCCATGAGGGCCTTGGAATGGGGCGGTGGCACCGGGACCCTGAAGTACTCTCCTAAGCTTTGGACATGGCTCCCATCCACAGGTTTCCTTTTGGAGACGAGATGAGTTCTGATCGGTGCCTCAGGAAAACACCTATGCTCGTATTGGAATCAGGCTTTTGAGGACACATGCCTGTAACCCAAAGCAATGGATCCTATTATGGCCTAGGGTCCTGTCTGGTTAAATCTTCTTCTCTGGGGACATCCATCTATGGTATGAGTGGAGGGTGATTATCAGCTGGTGTCAGACAGCCCTTGTTTGTTCCGGGCGACCTACACTATTGGGATGGCCTCAGGGACTTTGGAGGTTTCTCCTAATTTGTACTATTTTGGACCATGGAATGGGCAGAATTCCCATGGATTGGTAGGCACAGTCCTAATGTGTGGCTCCAGGGGCCCAGCCTGCAGGGTGGTTGGCCCTAGACTTTGAGGACAGAAGTCTGAAAACACAAACTCAGCTTAGATTTGGGGACGTAGGTATGGCAGGCCCGATCTACAAACCATGAGAAGAACTCTTCAGGATATGAAGAAAGTGCGAGTCTGAGGCGCTTGCTCAGGCTTTTGTCTCTGGATTTTGTATCAGCGATGGCCGTGGAATGTCGGGGAGGCCTCATGGGCCATGGACGAATCTTCCTCTCTGAGGATTTGGCCCGATTCCCAATTGCTTTTCGTCAATCTGTGGGATGGGAGGACTCATTTCAGTTTTGTTACCTCAGGTGTCCCACCAAAAGAGGAATTCCAAAGCCAAGCCGTGGGGAAGACTGAAGGGTCAACCCGAACTATGGTTAAAAATTGGGGCCTAGGGGCATGGCAAGCCCAATATGCTATCTCTTCATCCAGCCACTGAGAGGCCTTACTTGAGGACTGGGCTCAGCCTGAGCGTCACAATGTGTGTTTGTGACCAATGTGTCCTGCGAGCATGGGCGGGGCCTCATGGGCCACACTGGTTTCAACGACACTGAACGTTGGACAACATGCCAACCACAAGGTTTCTTGCCATGGGGAAGGAGTTCTGATTTCTGCATCACCTTCAACCCTGGGCAGTGATTGGAGATAAGGTCTAGGTTCTGAAACCTGAAAACCGAGGTTGGGAAGAGATGACGACCTAAGGCCATGGCGGCTCGATGTGCTCAGTGTGCGGCCAGCTGTCTGGGAGGGTCCAGGGGGTCCAGGCTCAGGCTGTGTCAGAAAGGGCATTAGTGCCCTGGTCAGCCTATGTATTTGGGGTACAGCCATGGTCGGTGCAGGTTATCCTCATTTGGGGTTACTGGGTAGCCCCAGAGGAAAATGTTTTTCTTCTGGAGGGCCGGCATAGTGCTGCATTGTAGTTCTGGATTGCCAAACTGGAGGCCTTGTGGGCCAGTAGTCTGACGACAAAAGTCTGAGAACACAAGCTAGGCTTAGGTTTCTGGGTGAGGCCATGGCAGGCACAATCTAAAGACCTGAATCGAGACCTCGTGCATCTGAAGTCAGGGCGAGGATCAGACGATCGCTCAGGATGGAGTTTCTGTCCCTGATGGCCCCTTCATGAATGGGGGAGGCTTCTCGAGGCCATGGGTGTTTTACCACGATGGGAGTTGTAAGAAGCTCCAAACTGCAGAGAGTCTTCTGCAGGACAATTGAGACCTGTTGTTTGGCTCCAGGCCAATGATTCTGAGCAGGGTTCTAAGGATGGATGGCTGGGTAGCCCACCTCGCATTCCAATTGTCTCCTAGCAACAAGACAGTTTAGATCTCCTGGATCTGTGGGGAGCAACCGAGGACGCTGAGTTGAAATGGACACCCCTGGGGATGGGTCCTAACGTGCTTTTGTGTCTATGGAGACCTTGGAATGAAGCGGTGGCACTGGGGCCCAAAAGGGTTCTCCTAAACAAAGGCTTTGACACAGCTCCAACGTGCAAGTTTCCCATGTGTAGATGAGATGTTTTCTGATGGGTGAGTCAAGAAACAGCTATATGCTGCTTTTGAAATCCAGGCCTCTGAGGAGAGATGCCTGGAAACCAAAGCAATGGATCTGATTAGTGCCTAGGGGCCTGTTCTTTCCTTTTTACCTCTGGGGACATCTGTTTATGGGTCTGAGTGCAGGTACGTGCTCAGTTGGGCTCAGATTGCCCCTGTTTTTCCTGGGAAGCCACCACTATTGAGATGGATCAGGGACTTTGGAGGTTTATCCTATGAGAAGGGTTGTGGCCATTGGAATGGGCACACACAATTCCCTTGGAGAGGGCAAGTACAGTCCTCAGGTTTGGCTCCAGGGGCCTGAGCCTTTAGGTTGCGTAGGCCAGGGCTGTTTGGACAGTTGTCTGAAAACACAAACTTGGCTTATGTTTCGGGTCATAGGTATGGCAGAACTGATCTACAGACCATGAGGAGAACTATTCGGGATTTGAAAGAAGGGCGAGTGTGAGGCTCTGCTCAAGTTTTTGTCCTGGATATCGTGTCACTCATGGTCGTTGAATTTCTGGGTGACTTCATGGGAAATGGACGAGTTTTACTCTCTGGTGGTTTGGCCCCGTCCAAAGAGTTTGCGGTCATTCTGAGGGCTGGAAGAAGTCCGTTTTGTTGTTGTTGTTGTTGTTGTTGTTGTTTTCTTTTTTAACCTCAGGTGTCCCACCAAATGGATTCCAGAGTAGAGCCCTGGGGAGGGGCGACTGGACAATCAGAAATCTGGTTAAAAATTGGGGCCAAGGACATGTCAAGCCCATTATGACATCTAATGGTCCAGCCACTGAGAGGACTTACTAGAGGACAGGACTCATGCTGAGGGTCACAATGCGTGTGTATGCCCTCGTCACACTCAAAAATGGGCGGGGCCTCAGGGTGAATGCTGGTTTCTCCTACACTGAACGTTGGACAATGTGCCCACCACAAGGGTTCTTGCCATGGGTAAGGAGGAGTTCTGATTTCTGCATCACACTCACCCCTGGGCAGTGATTGGAGATAAGGTCTCGGTTCTGAAGCCTGAAAACTGAGGTAGGGAAGAGATGATGACCTAAGGCCATGGCGGGTTTTATGTGCTCAGTGTGCGGGCAGCTTTCTGGGTGTTGGTTAGGAGGTCCGGGCTCAGGTTTGTTCGACAGTGCATTAGTGCCCAGGTTACACTATATAATTTGGGTAAAGTCAAGTGCTGTGTAGGTTTACCCTCATTTAAGGTGCCTGGGCAGCTCATGAGGCAATAATTTTTTTTCTAGAGGGCAGGCAGAGTGCTGCATTGTGGGTCCGGAATTGCCATACTTGAGGGATTCGGGGCCAGGAGTGTGAGGACGGAAGTCTGAGAAGACAAGCTAGACTTGGGTTTCAGGGCGAGGGCACGGCAGGTACCCCCTGCAGATCTGAAACAATATCTCATGCATCTGAAGTCAGGGCGAGGATCAGACGTTGGCTCAGGTTGGAGTTTCTGAGCATGACGGCCGCTTCATGAAGGGAGCGGAATCTCGAGGCCATTGAGGTTTTCCCACGTTGGGAGTTGTGGGATGCCCCCTTCAAGGATTCCTTCTGCGGGACAATTGAGACCTGTTGGACTGCTCCAGGACATCCCATATGGAATGACTCCAGAGCACCGTTCGCGGATGGATGCCTGGGAAGCCCGCCTCGCATTCCAATTGTCTCCTAGCAACAAGACAGTTTAGATCTGATGGCTCTGCCGGAGCAACCGGGGTGGCTGAGTTGAAATGGACTTTCCTGAGGATGGGTCCTAATGTGTTTTTGTGTCCATGAGGGCCTTGGAATGGGGCGGTGGCACCGGGACCCTGAAGTACTCTCCTAAGCTTTGGACATGGCTCCCATGCACAGGTTTCCTTGTGGAGACGAGATGAGTTCTGATGGGTGCCTCAGGAAAACCCCTATGCTCGTATTGGAATCAGGCTTTTGAGGACACATGCCTGTAACACAAAGCAATGGATCCTATTATGGCCTAGGGTCCTGTCTGGTTCAATCTTCTTCTCTGGGGACTTCCGTCTATGGTATGAGATGAGGTCGATTATCAGCTGGTGTCAGACAGCCCTTGTTTGTTCCGGGCGACCTACACTATTGGGATGGCCTCAGGGACTTTGGAGGTTTCTCCTAATTTGTACTATTTTGGACCATGGAATGGGCAGAATTCCCATGGATTGGTAGGCACAGTCCTAATGTGTGGCTCCAGGGGCCCAGCCTGCAGGGTGGTTGGCCCTAGACTTTGAGGACAGAAGTCTGAAAACAGAAACTCAGCTTAGATTTGGGGACGTAGGTATGGCAGGCCCGATCTACAAACCATGAGAAGAACTCTTCAGGATATGAAGAAAGAGCGAGTCTGAGGCGCTTGCTCAGGCTTTTGTCTCTGGATTTTGTATCAGCGATGGCCGTGGAATGTCGGGGAGGCCTCATGGGCCATGGACGAATCTTCCTCTCTGAGGATTTGGCCCGATTCCCAATTGCTTTTCGTCAATCTGTGGGATGGGAGGACTCATTTCAGTTTTGTTACCTCAGGTGTCCCACCAAAAGAGGAATTCCAAAGCCTAGCCGTGGGGAAGACTGAAGGGTCAACCCGAACTATGGTTAAAAATTGGGGCCTAGGGGCATGGCAAGCCCAATATGCTATCTCTTCATCCAGCCACTGAGCGGCCTTACTTGAGGACTAGGCTCAGCCTGAGCGTCACAATGTGTGTTTGTGACCAATGTGTCCCGCGACAATGGGCGGGGCCTCATGGGCCACACTGGTTTCAACGACACTGAACTTTGGACAACATGCCAACCACAAGGTTTCTTGCCATGGGTAAGGAGTTCTGATTTCTGCATCACCTTCAACCCTGGGCAGTGATTGGAGATAAGGTCTAGGTTCTGAAACCTGAAAACCGAGGTTGGGAAGAGATGACGACCTAAGGCCATGGCGGCTCGATGTACTCAGTGTGCGGCCAGCTGTCTGGGAGGGTCCAGGGGGTCCAGGCTCAGGCTGTGTCAGAAAGGGCATTAGTGCCCTGGTCAGCCTATGTATTTGGGGTACAGCCATGGTCGGTGCAGGTTGATCCTCATTTGGGGTTACTGGGTAGCCCCAGAGGACAATGTTTTTCTTCTGGAGGGCCGGCAGAGTGCTGCATTGTAGTTCTGGATTGCCAAACTGGAGGCCTTGTGGGCCAGTAGTCTGACGACAAAAGTCTGAGAACACAAGCTAGGCTTAGGTTTCTGGGTGAGGCCATGGCAGGCACAATCTACAGACCTGAATCGAGATCTCGTGCATCTGAAGTCAGGGCGAGGATCAGACGATCGCTCAGGTTGGAGTTTCTGTCCCTGATGGCCCCTTCATGAATGGGGGGGGGGGCTTCACGAGGCCATGGGTGTTTTCCCACGATGGGAGTTGTGAGAAGCTCCAAACTGCAGAGAGTCTTCTGCAGGACAATTGAGACCTGTTGTTTGGCTCCAGGCCAATGATTCTGAGCAGGGTTCTAAGGATGGATGGCTGGGTAGCCCACCTCGCATTCCAATTGTCTCCTAGCAACAAGACAGGTTAGATCTCCTGGATGTGTGGGGAGCAACCGAGGACGCTGAGTTGAAATGGACACCCCTGGGGATGGGTCCTAACGTGCTTTTGTGTCTATGGAGACCTTGGAATGAAGCGGTGGCACTGGGGCCCAAAAGGGTTCTCCTAAACAAAGGCTTTGACACAGCTCCAACGTGCAAGTTTCCCATGTGTAGATGAGATGTTTTCTGATGGGTGAGTCAAGAAACAGCTATATGCTGCTTTTGAAATCCAGGCCTCTGAGGAGAGATGCCTGGAAACCAAAGCAATGGATCTGATTAGTGCCTAGGAGCCTGTTCTTTCCTTTTTACCTCTGGGGACATCTGTCTATGGGTCTGAGTGCAGGTAGGTGCTCAGTTGGGCTCAGATTGCCCCTGTTTTTCCTGGGAAGCCACCACTATTGAGATGGATCAGGGACTTTGGAGGTTTATCCTATGAGAAGGGTTGTGGCCATTGGAATGGGCACACACAATTCCCTTGGAGAGTGCAAGTACAGTCCTGAGGTTTGGCTCCAGGGGCCTGAGCCTGTAGGTTGTGTAGGCCAGGGCTGTTTGGACAGTTGTCTGAAAACACAAACTCGGCTTATGTTTCGGGTCATAGGTATGGCAGAACTGATCTACAGACCATGAGGAGAACTCTTCGGGATTTGAAAAAAGGGCGAGTGTGAGGCTCTGCTCAAGTTTTTGTCCTGGATATCGTGTCACTCATGGTCGTTGAATTTCTGGGTGACTTCATGGGAAATGGACGAGTCTTACTCTCTG
The DNA here is from genome assembly GCF_964662115.1 of Mustela nivalis. Classification (NCBI taxonomy): domain Eukaryota; kingdom Metazoa; phylum Chordata; class Mammalia; order Carnivora; family Mustelidae; genus Mustela; species Mustela nivalis. Next base: position 78,768 of record NW_028135337.1, on the reverse strand, counting down.
GTGGTTTGGCCTCGTCCAAAGAGTTTGCGGTCATTCTGTGGGCTGGAAGAAGTCCGTTTTTTTTTTTTTTTTTTTTTGTTGTTGTTGTTGTTGTTGTTGTTGTTGTTGTTTTCTTTTTTAACCTCCGGTGTCCCACCAAATGATGGATTCCAGAGTAGAGCCCTGGGGAGGGGCGACTGGACAATCAAAAATCTGGTTAAAAATTGGGGCCTAGGGACATGTCAAGCCCATTATGACATCTAATGGTCCAGCCACTGAGAGGACTTACTAGAGGACAGGACTCATGCTGAGGGTCACAATGCGTGTGTATGCCCTAATCGCACACAAGAATGGGCGGGGCCTCAGGGTGAATGCTGGTTTCTCCTACACTGAACGTGCCAACCACAAGGATTCTTGCCATGGGTAAGGAGGAATTCTGATTTCTGCATCACACTCACCCCTGGGCAGTGATTGGAGATAAGGTCTCGGTTCTGAAGCCTAAAAACTGAGGTAGGGAAGAGATGATGACCTAAGGCCATGGCGGGTTTTATGTGCTCAGTGTGCGGTCAGCTTTCTGGGTGTTGGTTAGGAGGTCCGGGCTCAGGTTTGTTCGACAGTGCATTAGTGCCCAGGTTACACTATATAATTTGGGTAAAGTCGAGTGCTGTGTAGGTTTACCCTCATTTAAGGTGCCTGGGCAGCTCATGAGGCAATAATTTTTTTTCTATAGGGCAGGCAGAGTGCTGCATTGTGGGTCCGGAATTGCCAAACTTGAGGGCTTCGGGGCCAGGAGTGTGAGGACGGAAGTCTGAGAAGACAAGCTAGACTTGGGTTTCAGGGCGAGGGCATGGCAGGTACCCCCTGCAGATCTGAACCAATATCTCATGCATTGAAGTCAGGGCGAGGATCAGACGTTGGCTCAGGTTGGAGTTTCTGAGCATGACGGCCGCTTCATGAAGGGAGCGGAATCTCGAGGCCATTGAGGTTTTCCCACGTTGGGAGTTGTGGGATGCCCCCTTCAAGGATTCCTTCTGCGGGACAATTGAGACCTGTTGGACAGCTCCAGGACATCCCATATGGAATGACTCCAGAGCATCGTTCGCGGATGGATGCCTGGGAAGCCCGCCTCGCATTCCAATTGTCTCCTAGCAACAAGACAGTTTAGATCTGATGGCTCTGCCGGAGCAACTGGGGTGGCTGAGTTGAAATGGACTTTCCTGAGGATGGGTCCTAATGTGTTTTTGTGTCCATGAGGGCCTTGGAATGGGGCGGTGGCCCCGGGACCCTGAAGTACTCTCCTAAGCTTTGGACATGGCTCCCATGCACAGGTTTCCTTGTGGAGACGAGATGAGTTCTGATGGGTGCCTCAGGAAAACCCCTATGCTCGTATTGGAATCAGGCTTTTGAGGACACATGCCTGTAACCCAAAGCAATGGATCATATTATGGCCTAGGGTCCTGTCTGGTTCAATCGTCTTCTCTGGGGACATCCATCTATGGTATGAGTGGAGGGTGATTATCAGCTGGTGTCAGACAGCCCTTGTTTGTTCCGGGCGACCTACACTATTGGGATGGCCTCAGGGACTTTGGAGGTTTCTCCTAATTTGTACTATTTTGGACCATGGAATGGGCAGAATTCCCATGGATTGGTAGGCACAGTCCTAATGTGTGGCTCCAGGGGCCCAGCCTGCATGGTGGTTGGCCCAAGACTTTGAGGACAGAAGTCTGAAAACACAAACTCAGCTTAGATTTGGGGACGTAGGTATGGCAGGCCCGATCTACAAACCATGAGAAGAACTCTTCAGGATATGAAGAAAGTGCGAGTCTGTGGCGCTTGCTCAGGCTTTTGACTCTGGATTTTGTATCAGCGATGGCCGTGGAATGTCGGGGAGGCCTCATGGGCCATGGACGAATCTTCCTCTCTGAGGATTTGGCCCGATTCCCAATTGCTTTTCGTCAATCTGTGGGATGGGAGGACTCATTTCAGTTTTGTTACCTCAGGTGTCCCACCAAAAGAGGAATTCCAAAGCCAAGCCGTGGGGAAGACTGAAGGGTCAACCCGAACTATGGTTAAAAATTGGGGCCTAGGGGCATGGCAAGCCCAATATGCTATCTCTTCATCCAGCCACTGAGAGGCCTTACTTGAGGACTGGGCTCAGCCTGAGCGTCACAATGTGTGTTTGTGACCAATGTGTCCTGCGAGCATGGGCGGGGCCTCATGGGCCACACTGGTTTCAACGACACTGAACGTTGGACAACATGCCAACCACAAGGTTTCTTGCCATGGGGAAGGAGTTCTGATTTCTGCATCACCTTCAACCCTGGGCAGTGATTGGAGATAAGGTCTAGGTTCTGAAACCTGAAAACCGAGGTTGGGAAGAGATGACGACCTAAGGCCATGGCGGCTCGATGTGTTCAGTGTGCGGCCAGCTGTCTGGGAGGGTCCAGGGGGTCCAGGCTCAGGCTGTGTCAGAAAGGGCATTAGTGCCCTGGTCAGCCTATGTATTTGGGGTACAGCCATGGTCGGTGCAGGTTATCCTCATTTAGGGTTACTGGGTAGCCCCAGAGGAAAATGTTTTTCTTCTGGAGGGCCGGCATAGTGCTGCATTGTAGTTCTGGATTGCCAAACTGGAGGCCTTGTGGGCCAGTAGTCTGACGACAAAAGTCTGAGAACACAAGCTAGGCTTAGGTTTCTGGGTGAGGCCATGGCAGGCACAATCTACAGACCTGAATCGAGATCTCGTGCATCTGAAGTCAGGGCGAGGATCAGACGATCGCTCAGGATGGAGTTTCTGTCCCTGATGGCCCCTTCATGAATGGGGGGGGGCTTCTCGAGGCCATGGGTGTTTTACCACGATGGGAGTTCTAAGAAGCTCCAAACTGCAGAGAGTCTTCTGCAGGACAATTGAGACCTGTTGTTTGGCTCCAGGCCAATGATTCTGAGCAGGGTTCTAAGGATGGATGGCTGGGTAGCCCACCTCGCATTCCAATTGTCTCCTAGCAACAAGACAGGTTAGATCTCCTGGATCTGTGGGGAGCAACCGAGGACGCTGAGTTGAAATGGACACCCCTGGGGATGGGTCCTAACGTGCTTTTGTGTCTATGGAGACCTTGGAATGAAGCGGTGGCACTGGGGCCCAAAAGGGTTCTCCTAAAAAAAGGCTTTGACACAGCTCCAACGTGCAAGTTTCCCATGTGTAGATGAGATGTTTTCTGATGGGTGAGTCAAGAAACAGCTATATGCTGCTTTTGAAATCCAGGCCTCTGAGGAGAGATGCCTGGAAACCAAAGCAATGGATCTGATTAGTGCCTAGGGGCCTGTTCTTTCCTTTTTACCTCTGGGGACATCTGTTTATGGGTCTGAGTGCAGGTAGGTGCTCAGTTGGGCTCAGATTGCCCCTGTTTTTCCTGGGAAGCCACCACTATTGAGATGGAGCAGGGACTTTGGAGGTTTATCCTATGAGAAGGGTTGTGGCCATTGGAATGGGCACACACAATTCCCTTGGAGAGGGCAAGTACAGTCCTCAGGTTTGGCTCCAGGGGCCTGAGCCTTTAGGTTGCGTAGGCCAGGGCTGTTTGGACAGTTGTCTGAAAACACAAACTCGGCTTAAGTTTCGGGTCATAGGTATGGCAGAACTGATCTACAGACCATGAGGAGAACTATTCGGGATTTGAAAGAAGGGCGAGTGTGAGGCTCTGCTCAAGTTTTTGTCCTGGATATCGTGTCACTCATGGTCGTTGAATTTCTGGGTGACTTCATGGGAAATGGACGAGTTTTACTCTCTGGTGGTTTGGCCCCGTCCAAAGAGTTTGCGGTCATTCTGAGGGCTGGAAGAAGTCCGTTTTGTTGTTGTTGTTGTTGTTTTCTTTTTTAACCTCAGGTGTCCCACCAAATGGATTCCAGAGTAGAGCCCTGGGGAGGGGCGACTGGACAATCAGAAATCTGGTTAAAAATTGGGGCCAAGGACATGTCAAGCCCATTATGACATCTAATGGTCCAGCCACTGAGAGGACTTACTAGAGGACAGGACTCATGCTGAGGGTCACAATGCGTGTGTATGCCCTCGTCGCACTCAAGAATGGGCGGGGCCTCAGGGTGAATGCTGGTTTCTCCTACACTGAACGTTGGACAATGTGCCCACCACAAGGGTTCTTGCCATGGGTAAGGAGGAGTTCTGATTTCTGCATCACACTCACCCATTGCCAGTGATTGGAGATAAGGTCTCGGTTCTGAAGCCTGAAAACTGAGGTAGGGAAGAGATGATGACCTAAGGCCATGGCGGGTTATGTGTTCAGTGTGCGGTCAGCTTTCTGGGTGTTGGTCAGGAGGTCCGGGCTCAGGTTGTGTTCGACAGTGCATTAGTGCCCAGGTTAGACTATATAATTTGGGTAAAGTCGAGTGCTGTGTAGGTTTACCCTCATTTAAGGTGCCTGGGCAGCTCATGAGGCAATAATTTTTTTTCTAGAGGGCAGGCAGAGTGCTGCATTGTGGGTCCGGAATTGCCAAAGTTGAGGGCTTCGGGGCCAGGAGTGTGAGGACGGAAGTCTGAGAAGACAAGCTAGACTTGGGTTTCAGGGCGAGGGCACGGCAGGTACCCCCTGCAGATCTGAACCAATATCTCATGTATCTGAAGTCAGGGCGAAGATCAGACGTTGGCTCAGGTTGGAGTGTCTGAGCATGACGGCCGCTTCATGAAGGGAGCGGAATCTCGAGGCCATTGAGGTTTTCCCACGTTGGGAGTTGTGGGATGCCCCCTTCAAGGATTCCTTCTGCGGGACAATTGAGACCTGTTGGACAGCTCCAGGACATCCCATATGGAATGACTCCAGAGCATCGTTCACGGATGGATGCCTGGGAAGCCCGCCTCGCATTCCAATTGTCTCCTAGCAACAAGACAGTTTAGATCTGATGGTTCTGCGGGAGCAACCGGGGTGGCAGAGTTGAAATGGACTTTCCTGAGGATGGGTCCTAATGTGTTTTTGTGTCCATGAGGGCCTTGGAATGGGGCGGTGGCACCGGGACCCTGAAGTACTCTCCTAAGCTTTGGACATGGCTCCCATGCACAGGTTTCCTTGTGGAGACGAGATGAGTTCTGATGGGTGCCTCAGGAAAACCCCTATGCTCGTATTGGAATCAGGCTTTTGAGGACACATGCCTGTAACCCAAAGCAATGGATCATATTATGGCCTAGGGTCCTGTCTGGTTCAATCTTCTTCTCTGGGGACATCCATCTATGGTATGAGTGGAGGTCGATTATCAGCTGGTGTCAGACAGCCCTTGTTTGTTCCGGGCGACCTACACTATTGGGATGGCCTCAGGGACTTTGGAGGTTTCTCCTAATTTGTACTATTTTGGACCATGGAATGGGCAGAATTCCCATGGATTGGTAGGCACAGTCCTAATGTGTGGCTCCAGGGGCCCAGCCTGCAGGGTGGTTGGCCCAAGACTTTGAGGACAGAAGTCTGAAAACACAAACTCAGCTTAGATTTGGGGACGTAGGTATGGCAGGCCCGATCTACAAACCATGAGAAGAACTCTTCAGGATATGAAGAAAGTGCTAGTCTGAGGCTCTTGCTCAGGCTTTTGTCTCTGGATTTTGTATCAGCGATGGCCGTGGAATGTCGGGGAGGCCTCATGGGCCATGGACGAATCTTCTTCTCTGAGGATTTGGCCCGATTCCCAATTGCTTTTCGTCAATCTGTGGGATGGGAGGACTCATTTCAGTTTTGTTACCTCAGGTGTCCCACCAAAAGAGGAATTCCAAAGCCAAGCCGTGGGGAAGACTGAAGGGTCAACCAGAACTATGGTTAAAAATTGGGGCCTAGGGGCATGGCAAGCCCAATATGCTATCTCTTCATCCAGCCACTGAGCGGCCTTACTTGAGGACTGGGCTCAGCCTGAGCGTCACAATGTGTGTTTGTGACCAATGTGTCCCGCGAGCATGGGCGGGGCCTCATGGGCCACACTGGTTTCAACGACACTGAACGTTGGACAACATGCCAACCACAAGGTTTCTTGCCATGGGGAAGGAGTTCTGATTTCTGCATCACCTTCAACCCTGGGCAGTGATTGGAGATAAGGTCTAGGTTCTGAAACCTGAAAACCGAGGTTGGGAAGAGATGACGACCTAAGGCCATGGCGGCTCAATGTGCTCAGTGTGCGGCCAGCTGTCTGGGAGGGTCCAGGGGGTCCAGGCTCAGGCTGTGTCAGAAAGGGCATTAGTGCCCTGATCAGCCTATGTATTTGGGGTACAGCCATGGTCGGTGTAGGTTATCCTCATTTGGGCTTACTGGGTAGCCCCAGAGGACAATGTTTTTCTTCTGGAGGGTTGGCAGAGTGCTGCATTGTAGTTCTGGATTGCCAAACTGGAGGGCTTGTGGGCCAGTAGTCTGACGACAAAAGTCTGAGAACACAAGCTAGGCTTAGGTTTCTGGGTGAGGCCATGGCAGGCACAATCTACAGACCTGAATCGAGATCTCGTGCATCTGAAGTCAGGGCGAGGATCAGACGATCGCTCAGGTTGGAGTTTCTGTCCCTGATGGCCCCTTCATGAATGGGGGTGGGGCTTCACGAGGCCATGGGTGTTTTCCCACGATGGGAGTTGTGAGAAGCTCCAAACTGCAGAGAGTCTTCTGCAGGACAATTGAGACCTGTTGTTTGGCTCCAGGCCAATGATTCTGAGCAGGGTTCTAAGGATGGATGGCTGGGTAGCCCACCTCGCATTCCAATTGTCTCCTAGCAACAAGACAGGTGAGATCTCCTGGATCTGTGGGGAGCAACCGAGGACGCTGAGTTGAAATGGACACCCCTGGGGATGGGTCCTAACGTGCTTTTGTGTCTATGGAGACTTGAAATGAAGCTGTAGCACTGGGGCCCTAAAGGGTTCTCCTAAACAAAGGCTTTGACACAGCTCCAACGTGCAAGTTTCCCAAGTGTAGATGAGATGTTTTCTGATGGGTGAGTCAAGAAACAGCTATATGCTGCTTTTGAAATCCAGGCCTCTGAGGAGAGATGCCTCGAAACCAAAGCAATGGATCTGATTTGTGCCTAGGGGCCTGTTCTTTCCTTTTTACCTCGGGGACATCTGTCTATGGGTCTGAGTCCAGGTAGGTGCTCAGTTGGGCTCAGATTGCCCCTGTTTTTCCTGGGAAGCCACCACTATTGAGATGGATCAGGGACTTTGGAGGTTTATCCTATGAGAAGGGTTGTGGCCATTGGAATGGGCACACACAATTCCCTTGGAGAGGGCAAGTACAGTCCTCAGGTTTGGCTCCCGGGGCCTGAGCCTGTAGGTTGTGTAGGCCAGGGCTGTTTGGACAGTTGTCTGAAAACACAAACTCGGCTTATGTTTCGGGTCATAGGTATGGCAGGACTGATCTACAGACCATGAGGAGAACTCTTCGGGATTTGAAAGAAGGGCGAGTGTGAGGCACTGCTCAAGTTTTTGTCCTGGATATCGTGTCACTCATGGTCGTTGAATTTCTGGGTACTTCATGGGAAATGGACGAGTCTTACTCTCTGGTGGTTTGGTCACGTCCAAAGAGTTTGCGTTCATTCTGTGGGCTGGAAGAAGTCCTTTTTTTTTTTTTTTGTTATTGTTGTTGTTGTTTTTTTCTTTTTTAACCTCAGGTGTCCCACCAAATGATGGATTCCAGAGTAGAGCCCTGGGGAGGGTCGACTGGACAATCAGAAATCTGGTTAAAAATTGGGGCCTAGTGACATGTCAATCCCATTATGACATCTAATGGTCCAGCCACTGAGAGGACTTACTAGAGGACAGGACTCATGCTGAGGGTCACAATGCGTGTGTATGCCCTCGTCACACTCAAGAATGGGCGGGGCCTCAGGGTGAATGCTGGTTTCTCCTACACTGAACGTTGGACAATGTGCCCACCACAAGGGTTCTTGCCATGGGTAAGGAGGAGTTCTGATTTCTGCATCACACTCACCCATGGGCAGTGATTGGAGATAAGGTCTCGGTTCTGAAGCCTGAAAACTGAGGTAGGGAAGAGATGATGACCTAAGGCCATGGCGGGTTTTATGTGTTCCGTGTGCGGTCAGCTTTCTGGGTGTTGGTCAGGAGGTCCGGGCTCAGGTTGTGTTCGACAGTGCATTAGTGCCCAGGTTAGACTATATAATTTGGGTAAAGTCGAGTGCTGTGTAGGTTTACCCTCATTTAAGGTGCCTGGGCAGCTCATGAGGCAATAATTTTTTTCCTAGAGGGCAGGCAGAGTGCTGCATTGTGGGTCCGGAATTGCCAAACTTGAGGGCTTCGGGGCCAGGAGTGTGAGGACGGAAGTCTGAGAAGACAAGCTAGACTTGGGTTTCAGGGCGAGGGCACGGCAGGTACCCCCTGCAGATCTGAACCAATATCTCATGCATCTGAAGTCAGGGCGAGGATCAGACGTTGGCTCAGGTTGGAGTTTCTGAGCATGACGGCCGCTTCATGAAGGGAGCGGAATCTCGAGGCCATTGAGGTTTTCCCACGTTGGGAGTTGTGGGATGCCCCCTTCAAGGATTCCTTCTGCGGGACAATTGAGACCTGTTGGACAGCTCCAGGACATCCCATATGGAATGACTCCAGAGCACCGTTCGCGGATGGATGCCTGGGAAGCCCGCCTCGCATTCCAATTGTCTCCTAGCAACAAGACAGTTTTGATCTGATGGCTCTGCCGGAGCAACCGGGGTGGCTGAGTTGAAATGGACTTTCATGAGGATGGGTCCTAATGTGTTTTTGTGTCCATGAGGGCCTTGGAATGGGGCGGTGGCACCGGGACCCTGAAGTACTCTCCTAAGCTTTTGACATGGCTCCCATGCACAGGTTTCCTTGTGGAGACGAGATGAGTTCTGATGGGTGCCTCAGGAAAACCCCTATGCTCGTATTGGAATCAGGCTTTTGAGGACACATGCCTGTAACCCAAAGCAATGGATCCTATTATGGCCTAGGGTCCTGTCTGGTTCAATCTTCTTCTCTGGGGACATCCATCTATGGTATGAGTGGAGGTCGATTATCAGCTGGTGTCAGACAGCCTTTGTTTGTTCCGGGCGACCTACACTATTGGGATGGCCTCAGGGACTTTGGAGGTTTCTCCTAATTTGTACTATTTTGGACCATGGAATGGGCAGAATTCCCATGGATTGGTAGGCACAGTCCTAATGTGTGGCTCCAGGGGCCCAGCCTGCAGGGTGGTTGGCCCAAGACTTTGAGGACAGAAGTCTGAAAACACAAACTCAGCTTAGATTTGGGGACGTAGGTATGGCAGGCCCGATCTACAAACCATGAGAAGAACTCTTCAGGATATAAAGAAAGAGCGAGTCTGAGGCGCTTGCTCAGGCTTTTGTCTCTGGATTTTGTATCAGCGATGGCCGTGGAATGTCGGGGAGGCCTCATGGGCCATGGACGAATCTTCCTCTCTGAGGATTTGGCCCGATTCCCAATTGCTTTTCGTCAATCTGTGGGATGGGAGGACTCATTTCAGTTTTGTTACCTCAGGTGTCCCACCAAAAGAGGAATTCCAAAGCCAAGCCGTGGGGAAGACTAAAGGGTCAACCCGAACTATGGTTAAAAATTGGGGCCTAGGGGCATGGCAAGCCCAATATGCTATCTCTTCATCCAGCCACTGAGCGGCCTTACTTGAGGACTGGGCTCAGCCTGAGCGTCACAATGTGTGTTTGTGACCAATGTGTCCCGCGAGCATGGGCGGGGCCTCATGGGCCACACTGGTTTCAACGACACTGAACGTTGGAGAACATGCCAACCACAAGGTTTCTTGCCATGGGGAAGGAGTTCTGATTTCTGCATCACCTTCAACCCTGGGCAGTGATTGGAGATAAGGTCTAGGTTCTGAAACCTGAAAACTGAGGTTGGGAAGAGATGAAGTACTAAGGCCATGGCGGCTCGATGAGCTCAGTGTGCGGCCAGCTGTCTGGGAGGGTCCAGGAGGTCCAGGCTCAGGCTGTGTCAGAAAGGGCATTAGTGCCCTAGTCAGCCTATGTATTTGGGGTACAGCCATGGTCGGTGCAGGTTGATCCTCATTTGGGGTTACTGGGTAGCCCCAGAGGACAATGTTTTTCTTCTGGAGGGCCGGCAGAGTGCTGCATTGTAGTTCTGGATTGCCAAACTGGAGGGCTTGTGGGCCAGTAGTCTGACGACAAAAGTCTGAGAACACAAGCTAGGCTTAGGTTTCTGGGTGAGGCCATGGCAGGCACAGTCTACAGACCTGAATCGAGATCTCGTGCATCTGAAGTCAGGGCGAGGATCAGGCGATCGCTCAGGTTGGAGTTTCTGTCCCTGATGGCCCCTTCATGAAGGGGGGGGCATCACGAGGCCATGGGTGTTTTCCCACGATGGGAGTTGTAAGAAGCTCCAAACTGCAGAGAGTCTTCTGCGGGACAATTGAGACCTGTTGTTTGGCTCCAGGCCAATGATTCTGAGCAGGGTTCTAAGGATGGATTGCTGGGTAGCCCACCTCGCATTCCAATTGTCTCCTAGCAACAAGACAGGTTAGATCTCCTGGATCTGTGGGGAGCAACCGAGGACACTGAGTTGAAATGGACACCCCTGGGGATGGGTCCTAACGTGCTTTTGTGTCTATGGAGACCTTGGAATGAAGCGGTGGCACTGGGGCCCAAAAGGGTTCTCCTAAACAAAGGCTTTGACACAGCTCCAACGTGCAAGTTTCCCATGTGTAGATGAGATGTTTTCTGATGGGTGAGTCAAGAAACAGCTATATGCTGCTTTTGAAATCCAGGCCTCTGAGGAGAGATGCCTGGAAACCAAAGCAATGGATCTGATTTGTGCCTAGGGGCCTTGTCTTTCCTTTTTACCTCTGGGGACATCTGTCTATGGGTCTGAGTGCAGGTAGGTGCTCAGTTGGGCTCAGATTGCCCCTGTTTTTCCTGGGAAGCCACCACTATTGAGATGGAGCAGGGACTTTGGAGGTTTATCCTATGAGAAGGGTTGTGGCCATTGGAATGGGCACACACAATTCCCTTGGAGAGGGCAAGTACAGTCCTCAGGTTTGGCTCCAGGGGCCTGAGCCTGTAGGTTGTGAGGGCCAGGGCTGTTTGGACAGTTGTCTGAAAACACAAACTCGGCTTATGTTTCGGGTCATAGGTATGGCAGGACTGATCTACAGACCATGAGGAGAACTCTTCGGGATTTGAAAGAAGGGCGAGTGTGAGGCTCCTGCTCAAGTTTTTGTCTCTGGATATCGTGTCACTCATGGTCTTGGAATTTCTGGGTGAATTCATGGGAAATGGGCGAGTGTTAAGCTCTGGTGGATTGGCCCCGTCCAAAGAGTTTGGGGTCATTCTGTGGGCTGGAAGACGTCCGTTTTTTTTTTTTTTTTATTGTTGTTTTTTTCTTTTTTAACCTCAGGTGTCCCAAAAAATGAGGGATTCCAGAGTAGAGCCCTGGGTTCGGGCGACTGGACCATCAGAAATCTGGTTAAAAATTGGGGCCTATGGACATGTCAAGCCCATTATGACATCTAATGGTGCAGCCACTGAGAGGACTTACTAGAGGACAGGACTCATGATGAGGGTCACAATGCGTGTGTATGCCCTCGTCGCACTCAAGAATGGGCGGGGCCTCAGGGTGAATGCTGGTTTCTCCTACACTGAAGGTTGGACAACGTGCCAACCACAAGGGTTCTTGCCATGGGTAAGGAGGAGTTTTGATATCTGCATCACACTCACCCATGGGCAGTGATTGGAGATAAGGTCTCGGTTCTGAAGCCTGAAAACTGAGGTAGGGAAGAGATGATGACCTAAGGCCATGGCGGGTTTTATGTGATCAGTGTGCGGTCAGCTTTCTGGGTGTTGGTCAGGAGGTCCGGGCTCATGTTGTGTTCGACAGTGCATTAGTGCCCAGGTTAGACTATATAATTTGGGTAAAGTCGAGTGCTGTGTAGGTTTACCCTCATTTAAGGTGCCTTGGCAGCTCATCAGGCAATAATTTTTTTTTCTAGAGGGCAGGCAGAGTGCTGCATTGTGGGTCCGGAATTGCCAAACTTGAGGGCTACGGGGCCAGGAGTGTGAGGATGGAAGTCTGAGAAGACAAGCTAGACTTGGGTTTCAGGGCGAGGGCACGGCAGGTACCACCTGCAGATCTGAACCAATATATCATGCATCTGAAGTCAGGGCGATGATCAGATGTTGGCTCAGGTTGGAGTTTCTGAGCATGACGGCCGCGTCATGAAGGGAGCGGAATCTCGAGGCCATTGAGGTTTTCCCACGTTGGGAGTTGTGGGATGCCCCCTTCCAGGATTCCTTCTTCCGGACAATTGAGACCTGTTGGACAGCTCCAGGACATCCCATATGGTTGACTCCAGAGCACCGTTCGCGGATGGATGCCTGGGAAGCCCGCCTCGCATTCCAATTGCCTCCTAGCAACAAGACAGTTTAGATCTGATGGTTCTGCGGGAGCAACCGGGGTGGCAGAGTTGAAATGGACTTTCCTGAGGATGGGTCCTAATGTGTTTTTGTGTTCATGAGGGCCTTGGAATGGGGCGGTGGCACCGGGACCCTGAAGTACTCTCCTAAGCTTTTGACATGGCTCCCATGCACAGGTTTCCTTGTGGAGACGAGATGAGTTCTGATGGGTGCCTCAGGAAAACCCCTATGCTCGTATTGGAATCAGGCTTTTGAGGACACATGCCTGTAACCCAAAGCAATGGATCCTATTATGGCCTAGGGTCCTGTCTGGTTCAATCTTCTTCTCTGGGGACATCCATCTATGGTATGAGTGGAGGTCGATTATCAGCTGGTGTCAGACAGCCCTTGTTTGTTCCGGGCGACCTACACTATTGGGATGGCCTCAGGGACTTTGGAGGTTTCTCCTAATTTGTACTATTTTGGACCATGGAATTGGCAGAATTCCCATGGATTGGTAGGCACAGTCCTAATGTGTGGCTCCAGGGGCCCAGCCTGCAGGGTGGTTGGCCCAAGACTTTGAGGACAGAAGTCTGAAAACACAAACTCAGCTTAGATTTGGGGACGTAGGTATGGCAGGCCCGATCTACAAACCATGAGAAGAACTCTTCAGGATATGAAGAAAGTGCTAGTCTGAGGCGCTTGCTCAGACTTTTGTCTCTGGATTTTGTAACAGCGATGGCCGTGGAATGTCGGGGAGGCCTCATGGGCCATGGACGAATCTTCTTCTCTGAGGATTTGGCCCGATTCCCAATTGCTTTTCGTCAATCTGTGGGATGGGAGGACTCATTTCAGTTTTGTTACCTCAGGTGTCCCACCAAAAGAGGAATTCCAAAGCCAAGCCGTGGGGAAGACTGAAGGGTCAACCCGAACTATGGTTAAAAATTGGGGCCTAGGGGCATGGCAAGCCCAATATGCTATCTCTTCATCCAGCCACTGAGAGGCCTTACTTGAGGACTGGGCTCAGCCTGAGCGTCACAATGTGTGTTTGTGACCAATGTGTCCCGCGAGCATGGGCGGGGCCTCATGGGCCACACTGGTTTCAACGACACTGAACGTTGGACAACATGCCAACCACAAGGTTTCTTGCCATGGGGAAGGAGTTCTGATTTCTGCATCACCTTCAACCCTGGGCAGTGATTGGAGATAAGGTTTAGGTTCTGAAACCTGAAAACCGAGGTTGGGAAGAGATGACGACATAAGGCCATGGCGGCTCAATGTGCTCAGTGTGCGGCCAGCTGTCTGGGAGGGTCCAGGGGGTCCAGGCTCAGGCTGTGTCAGAAAGGGCATTAGTGCCCTGATCAGCCTATGTATTTGGGGTACAGCCATGGTCGGTGTAGGTTATCCTCATTTGGGCTTACTGGGTAGCCCCAGAGGACAATGTTTTTCTTCTGGAGGGCCGGCAGAGTGCTGCATTGTAGTTCTGGATTGCCAAAGTGGAGGGCTTGTGGGCCAGTAGTCTGACGACAAAAGTCTGAGAACACAAGCTAGGCTTAGGTTTCTGGGTGAGGCCATGGCAGGCACAATCTACAGACCTGAATCGAGATCTCGTGCATCTGAAGTCAGGGCGAGGATCAGACGATCGCTCAGGTTGGAGTTTCTGTCCCTGATGGCCCCTTCATGAATGGGGGTGGGGCTTCACGAGGCCATGGGTGTTTTCCCACGATGGGAGTTGTGAGAAGCTCCAAACTGCAGAGAGTCTTCTGCAGGACAATTGAGACCTGTTGTTTGGCTCCAGGCCAATGATTCTGAGCAGGGTTCTAAGGATGGATGGCTGGGTAGCCCACCTCGCATTCCAATTGTCTCCTAGCAACAAGACAGGTGAGATCTCCTGGATCTGTGGGGAGCAACCGAGGACGCTGAGTTGAAATGGACACCCCTGGGGATGGGTCCTAACGTGCTTTTGTGTCTATGGAGACTAGAAATGAAGCTGTAGCACTGGGGCCCTAAGGGTTCTCCTAAACAAAGGCTTTGACACAGCTCCAACGTGCAAGTTTCCCAAGTGTAGATGAGATGTTTTCTGATGGGTGAGTTAAGAAACAGCTATATGCTGCTTTTGAAATCCAGGCCTCTGAGGAGAGATGCCTGGAAACCAAAGCAATGGATCTGATTTGTGCCTAGGGGCCTGTTCTTTCCTTTTTACCTCTGGGGACATCTGTCTATGGGTCTGAGTCCAGGTAGGTGCTCAGTTGGGCTCAGATTGCCCCTGTTTTTCCTGGGAAGCCACCACTATTGAGATGGATCAGGGACTTTGGAGGTTTATCCTATGAGAAGGGTTGTGGCCATTGGAATGGGCACACACAATTCCCTTGGAGAGGGCAAGTACAGTCCTCAGGTTTGGCTCCCGGGGCCTGAGCCTGTAGGTTGTGTAGGCCAGGGCTGTTTGGACAGTTGTCTGAAAACACAAACTCGGCTTATGTTTCGGGTCATAGGTATGGCAGGACTGATCTACAGACCATGAGGAGAACTCTTCGGGATTTGAAAGAAGGGCGAGTGTGAGGCACTGCTCAAGTTTTTGTCCTGGATATCGTGTCACTCATGGTCGTTGAACTTCTGGGTACTTCATGGGAAATGGACGAGTCTTACTCTCTGGTGGTTTGGCCACGTCCAAAGAGTTTGCGTTCATTCTGTGGGCTGGAAGAAGTCCTTTTTTTTCTTTTGTTATTGTTGTTGTTGTTTTTTTCTTTTTTAACCTCAGGTGTCCCACCAAATGATGGATTCCAGAGTAGAGCCCTGGGGAGGGTCGACTGGACAATCAGAAATCTGGTTAAAAATTGGGGCCTAGTGACATGTCAATCCCATTATGACATCTAATGGTCCAGCCACTGAGAGGACTTACTAGAGGACAGGACTCATGCTGAGGGTCACAATGCGTGTGTATGCCCTCGTCACACTCAAGAATGGGCGGGGCCTCAGGGTGAATGCTGGTTTCTCCTACACTGAACGTTGGACAATGTGCCCACCACAAGGGTTCTTGCCATGGGTAAGGAGGAGTTCATATTTCTGCATCACACTCACCCATGGGCAGTGATTGGAGATAAGGTCTCGGATCTGAAGCCTGAAAACTGAGGTAGGGAAGAGATGATGACCTAAGGCCATGGCGGGTTTTATGTGTTCAGTGTGCGGTCAGCTTTCTGGGTGTTGGTCAGGAGGTCCGGGCTCAGGTTGTGTTCGACAGTGCATTAGTGCCCAGGTTAGACTATATAATTTGGGTAAAGTCGAGTGCTGTGTAGGTTTACCCTCATTTAAGGTGCCTGGGCAGCTCATGAGGCAATAATTTTTTTCCTAGAGGGCAGGCAGAGTGCTGCATTGTGGGTCCGGAATTGCCAAAGTTGAGGGCTTCGGGGCCAGGAGTGTGAGGACGGAAGTCTGAGAAGACAAGCTAGACTTGGGTTTCAGGGCGAGGGCACGGCAGGTACCCCCTGCAGATCTGAACCAATATCTCATGCATCTGAAGTCAGGGCGAGGATCAGACGTTGGCTCAGGTTGGAGTTTCTGAGCATGACGGCCGCTTCATGAAGGGAGCGGAATCTCGAGGCCATTGAGGTTTTCCCACGTTGGGAGTTGTGGGATGCCCCCTTCAAGGATTCCTTCTGCGGGACAATTGAGACCTGTTGGACAGCTCCAGGACATCCCATATGGAATGACTCCAGAGCACCGTTCGCGGATGGATGCCTGGGAAGCCCGCCTCGCATTCCAATTGTCTCCTAGCAACAAGACAGTTTAGATCTGATGGCTCTGCCGGAGCAACCGGGGTGGCTGAGTTGAAATGGACTTTCCTGAGGATGGGTCCTAATGTGTTTTTGTGTCCATGAGGGCCTTGGAATGGGGCGGTGGCACCGGGACCCTGAAGTACTCTCCTAAGCTTTTGACATGGCTCCCATGCACAGGTTTCCTTGTGGAGACGAGATGAGTTCTGATGGGTGCCTCAGGAAAACCCCTATGCTCGTATTGGAATCAGGCTTTTGAGGACACATGCCTGTAACCCAAAGCAATGGATCCTATTATGGCCTAGGGTCCTGTCTGGTTCAATCTTCTTCTCTGGGGACATCCATCTATGGTATGAGTGGAGGTCGATTATCAGCTGGTGTCAGACAGCCCTTGTTTGTTCCGGGCGACCTACACTATTGGGATGGCCTCAGGGACTTTGGAGGTTTCTCCTAATTTGTACTATTTTGGACCATGGAATGGGCAGAATTCCCATGGATTGGTAGGCACAGTCCTAATGTGTGGCTCCAGGGGCCCAGCCTGCAGGGTGGTTGGCCCAAGACTTTGAGGACAGAAGTCTGAAAACACAAACTCAGCTTAGATTTGGGGACGTAGGTATGGCAGGCCCGATCTACAAACCATGAGAAGAACTCTTCAGGATATGAAGAAAGTGCTAGTCTGAGGTGCTTGCTCAGGCTTTTGTCTCTGGATTTTGTATCAGCGATGGCCGTGGAATGTCGGGGAGGCATCATGGGCCATGGACGAATCTTCCTCTCTGAGGATTTGGCCCGATTCCCAATTGCTTTTCGTCAATCTGTGGGATGGGAGGACTCATTTCAGTTTTGTTACCTCAGGTGTCCCACCAAAAGAGGAATTCCAAAGCCAAGCCGTGGGGAAGACTGAAGGGTCAACCCGAACTATGGTTAAAAATTGGGGCCTAGGGGCATGGCAAGCCCAATATGCTATCTCTTCATCCAGCCACTGAGCGGCCTTACTTGAGGACTGGGCTCAGCCTGAGCGTCACAATGTGTGTTTGTGACCAATGTGTCCCGCGAGCATGGGCGGGGCCTCATGGGCCACACTGGTTTCAACGACACTGAACGTTGGACAACATGCCAACCACAAGGTTTCTTGCCATGGGGAAGGAGTTCTGATTTCTGCATCACCTTCAACCCTGGGCAGTGATTGGAGATAAGGTCTAGGTTCTGAAACCTGAAAACCGAGGTTGGGAAGAGATGAAGTACTAAGGCCATGGCGGCTCGATGTGCTCAGTGTGCGGCCAGCTGTCTGGGAGGGTCCAGGAGGTCCAGGCTCAGGCTGTGTCAGAAAGGGCATTAGTGCCCTGGTCAGCCTATGTATTTGGGGTACAGCCATGGTCGGTGCAGGTTGATCCTCATTTGGGGTTACTGGGTAGCCCCAGAGGACAATGTTTTTCTTCTGGAGGGCCGGCAGAGTGCTGCATTGTAGTTCTGGATTGCCAAACTGGAGGGCTTGTGGGCCAGTAGTCTGACGACAAAAGTCTGAGAACACAAGCTAGGCTTAGGTTTCTGGGTGAGGCCATGGCAGGCACAATCTACAGACCTGAATCGAGATCTCGTGCATCTGAAGTCAGGGCGAGGATCAGGCGATCGCTCAGGTTGGAGTTTCTGTCCCTGATGGCCCCTTCATGAAGGGGGGGGGCATCACGAGGCCATGGGTGTTTTCCCACGATGGGAGTTGTAAGAAGCTCCAAACTGCAGAGAGTCTTCTGCGGGACAATTGAGACCTGTTGTTTGGCTCCAGGCCAATGATTCTGAGCAGGGTTCTAAGGATGGATGGCTGGGTAGCCCACCTCGCATTCCAATTGTCTCCTAGCAACAAGACAGGTTAGATCTCCTGGATCTGTGGGGAGCAACCGAGGACGCTGAGTTGAAATGGACACCCCTGGGGATGGGTCCTAACGTGCTTTTGTGTCTATGGAGACCTTGGAATGAAGCGGTGGCACTGGGGCCCAAAAGGGTTCTCCTAAACAAAGGCTTTGACACAGCTCCAACGTGCAAGTTTCCCATGTGTAGATGAGATGTTTTCTGATGGGTGAGTCAAGAAACAGCTATATGCTGCTTTTGAAATCCAGGCCTCTGAGGAGAGATGCCTCGAAACCAAAGCAATGGATCTGATTAGTGCCTAGGGTCCTTGTCTTTCCTTTTTACCTCTGGGGACATCTGTCTATGGGTCTGAGTGCAGGTAGGTGCTCAGTTGGGCTCAGATTGCCCCTGTTTTTCCTGGGAAGCCACCACTATTGAGATGGATCAGGGACTTTGGAGGTTTATCCTATGAGAAGGGTTGTGGCCATTGGAATGGGCACACACAATTCCCTTGGAGAGGGCAAGTACAGTCCTCAGGTTTGGCTCCAGGGGCCTGAGCCTGTAGGTTGTGAGGGCCAGGGCTGTTTGGACAGTTGTCTGAAAACACAAACTCGGCTTAAGTTTCGGGTCATAGGTATGGCAGGACTGATCTACAGACCATGAGGAGAACTCTTCGGGATTTGAAAGAAGGGCGAGTGTGAGGCTCCTGCTCAAGTTTTTGTCTCTGGATATCGTGTCACTCATGGTCTTGGAATTTCTGGGTGAATTCATGGGAAATGGGCGAGTGTTAAGCTCTGGTGGATTGGCCCCGTCCAAAGAGTTTGGGGTCATTCTGTGGGCTGGAAGACGTCCGTTTTTTTTTTTTTATTGTTGTTTTTTTCTTTTTTAACCTCAGGTGTCCCAAAAAATGAGGGATTCCAGAGTAGATCCCTGGGTTCGGGCGACTGGACCATCAGAAATTTGGTTAAAAATTGGGGCCTATGGACATGTCAAGCCCATTATGACATCTAATGGTGCAGCCACTGAGAGGACTTACTAGAGGACAGGACTCATGCTGAGGGTCACAATGCGTGTGTATGCCCTCGTCGCACTCAAGAATGGGCGGGGCCTCAGGGTGAATGCTGGTTTCTCCTACACTGAAGGTTGGACAACGTGCCAACCACAAGGGTTCTTGCCATGGGTAAGGAGGAGTTCTGATATCTGCATCACACTCACCCATGGGCAGTGATTGGAGATAAGGTCTCGGTTCTGAAGCCTGAAAACTGAGGTAGGGAAGAGATGATGACCTAAGGCCATGGCGGGTTTTATGTGATCAGTGTGCGGTCAGCTTTCTGGGTGTTGGTCAGGAGGTCCGGGCTCATGTTGTGTTCGACAGTGCATTAGTGCCCAGGTTAGACTATATAATTTGGGTAAAGTCGAGTGCTGTGTAGGTTTACCCTCATTTAAGGTGCCTTGGCAGCTCATCAGGCAATAATTTTTTTTTCTAGAGGGCAGGCAGAGTGCTGCATTGTGGGTCCGGAATTGCCAAACTTGAGGGCTACGGGGCCAGGAGTGTGAGGATGGAAGTCTGAGAAGACAAGCTAGACTTGGGTTTCAGGGCGAGGGCACGGCAGGTACCACCTGCAGATCTGAACCAATATATCATGCATCTGAAGTCAGGGCGATGATCAGATGTTGGCTCAGGTTGGAGTTTCTGAGCATGACGGCCGCATCATGAAGGGAGCGGAATCTCGAGGCCATTGAGGTTTTCCCACGTTGGGAGTTGTGGGATGCCCCCTTCCAGGATTCCTTCTTCCGGACAATTGAGACCTGTTGGACAGCTCCAGGACATCCCATATGGAATGACTCCAGAGCACCGTTCGCGGATGGATGCCTGGGAAGCCCGCCTCGCATTCCAATTGTCTCCTAGCAACAAGACAGTTTAGATCTGATGGTTCTGCGGGAGCAACCGGGGTGGCAGAGTTGAAATGGACTTTCCTGAGGATGGGTCCTAATGTGTTTTTGTGTCCATGAGGGCCTTGGAATGGGGCGGTGGCACCGGGACCCTGAAGTACTCTCCTAAGCTTTGGACATGGCTCCCATGCACAGGTTTCCTTGTGGAGACGAGATGAGTTCTGATGGGTGCCTCAGGAAAACACCTATGCTCGTATTGGAATCAGGCTTTTGAGGACACATGCCTGTAAGCCAAAGCAATGGATCCTATTATGGCCTAGGGTCCTGTCTGGTTCAATCTTCTTCTCTGGGGACATCCATCTATGGTATGAGTGGAGGTCGATTATCAGCTGCTGTCAGACAGCGCTTGTTTGTTCCGGGCGACCTACACTATTGGGATGGCCTCAGGGACTTTGGAGGTTTCTCCTAATTTGTACGATTTTGGACCATGGAATGGGCAGAATTCCCATGGATTGGTAGGCACAGTCCTAATGTGTGGCTCCAGGGGCCCAGCCTGGAGGGTGTGGGACCCAAGACTTTGAGGACAGAAGTCTGAAAACACAAACTCAGCTTAGGTTTGGGAACGTAGGTATGGGAGGCCCGATCTACAAACCATGAGAAGAACTCTTCAGGATTTGAAGAAAGTGCGAGTCTGAGGCGCTTGCTCAGGCTTTTGTCTCTGGATTTTGTATCAGCGATGGCCGTGGAATGTCGGGGAGGCCTCATGGGCCATGGACGAATCTTCCTCTCTGAGGATTTGGCCCGATTCCCAATTGCTTTTCGTCAATCTGTGGGATGGGAGGACTCATTTCAGTTTTGTTACTCAGGTGTCCCACCAATAGAGGAATTCCAAAGTCAAGCCGTGGGGAAGACTGAAGGGACAACCCGAACTATGGTTAAAAATTGGGGCCTAGGGGCATGGCAAGCCCAATATGCTATCTCTTCATCCAGCAGCTGAGTGGCCTTACTTGAGGACTGGGCTCAGCCTGAGCGTCACAATGTGTGTTTGTGACCAATGTGGCCCGGGAGCATGGGCGGGGCCTCATGGGCCACACTGGTTTCAACTACACTGAATGATGGACAACATGCCAACCACAAGGTTTCTTGCCATGGGGAAGGAGTTCTGATTTCTGCATCACCTTCAACCCTGGGCAGTGATTGGAGATAAGGGTCTAGGTTCTGAAACCTGAAAACTGAGGTTGGGAACAGATGACGACCTAAGGCCATGGCGGCTCGATGTGCTCAGTGTGCGGCCAGCTGTCTGGGAGGGGCCAGGGGGTCCAGGCTCAGGCTGTACCAGAAAGGGCATCAGAGCCCTGGTCAGCCTATGTATTTGGTGTACAGCCAAGGTCGGTGAAGGTTGGTCCTCATTTGGGATTACTGGGTAGCCCCAGAGGACAATGTTTTTCTTCTGCAGAGCCAGCAGAGTACTGCATTGTAGTTCTGGATTGCCAAACTGGAGGGCTTGTGGGCCAGTAGTCTGACGACAAAAGTCTGAGAACACAAGCTAGGCTTAGGTTTCTGGGTGAGGCCATGGCAGGCACAATCTACAGACCTGAATCGAGATCTCGTGCATCTGAAGTCAGGGCGAGGATCAGACGATCGCTCAGGTTGGAGTTTCTGTCCCTGATGGCCCCTTCATGAATGGGGGCGGCATCAGGAGGCCATGGGTGTTTTCCCACGATGGGAGTTGTGAGAAGCTCCAAACTGCAGAGAGTCTTCCGCAGGACAATTGAGACCTGTTGTTTGGCTCTAGGCCAATGATTCTGAGCACGGTTCTAAGGATGGATGGCTGGGTAGCCCACCTCGCATTTTAATTGTCTCATATCAACAAGACAGGTTAGATCTCCTGGATCTGTGGGGAGCAACCGAGGACGCTGAGTTGAAATGGACACCCCTGGGGATGGGTCCTAACGTGCTTTTGAGTCTATGGAGACCTTGGAATGAAGCGGTGGCGCTGGGGCCCTAAAGGGTTCTCCTAAACAGAGGCTTTGACACAGCTCCAACGTGCAAGTTTCCCATGTGTAGATGAGATGTTTTCTGATGGGTGAGTCAAGAAACAGCTATATGCTGCTTTTGAAATCCAGGCCTCTGAGGAGAGATGCCTCGAAACCAAAGCAATGGATCTGATTAGTGCCTAGGGGCCTGTTCTTTCGTTTTTACTTCTGGGGACATCTGTTTATGGGTCTGAGTGCAGGTAGGTGCTCAGTTGGGCTCAGATTGCCCCTGTTGTTCCTGGTAAGCCACCACTATTGAGATGGATCAGGGACTTTGGAGGTTTATCCTATGAGAAGGGTTGTGGCCATTGGAATGGGCACACACAATTCCCTTGGAGAGGGCAAGTACAGTCCTCAGGTTTGGCTCCAGGGGCCTGAGCCTGTAGGTTGTGAGGGCCAGGGCTGTTGGACAGTTGTCTGAAAACACAAACTCGGCTTAAGTTTCGGGTCATAGGTATGGCAGGACTGATCTACAGACCATGAGGAGAACTCTTCGGGATTTGAAAGAAGGGCGAGTGTGAGGCTCCTGCTCAAGTTTTTGTCTCTGGATATCGTGTCACTCATGGTCGTGGAATTTCTGGGTGACTTCATGGGAAATGGGCGAGTGTTAAGCTCTGGTGGATTGGCCCCGTCCAAAGAGTTTGGGGTCATTCTGTGGGCTGGAAGACGTCCGTTTTTTTTTTTATTGTTGTTTTTTTCTTTTTTAACCTCAGGTGTCCCAAAAAATGAGGGATTCCAGAGTAGAGCCCTGGGTTGGGGCGACTGGACCATCAGAAATCTGGTTAAAAATAGGGGCCTGTGGACATGTCAAGCCCATTATGACATCTAATGGTGCAGCCACTGAGAGGACTTACTAGAGGACAGGACTCATGCTGAGGGTCACAATGCGTGTGTATGCCCTCGTCACACTAAAGAATGGGCGGGGCCTCAGGGTGAATGCTGGTTTCTCCTACACTGAAGGTTGGACAACGTGCCAACCACAAGGGTTTTTGCCATGGGTAAGGAGGAGTTCTGATTTCTGCATCACACTTACCCCTGGGCAGTGATTGGAGATAAGGTCTCCGTTCTGAAGCCTGAAAACTGAGGTAGGGAAGAGATGATGACCTAAGGCCATGGCGGGTTTTATGTGCTCAGTGTGCGGTCAGCTTTCTGGGTGTTGGTCAGGAGGTCCGGGCTCAGGTTGTGTTCGACAGTGCATTAGTGCCCAGGTTAGACTATATAATTTGGGTAAAGTCGAGTGCTGTGTAGGTTTACCCTCATTTAAGGTGCCTGGGCAGCTCATGAGGCAATAATTATTTTTCTAGAGGGCAGGCAGAGTGCTGCATTGTGGGTCCGGAATTGCCAAACTTGAGGGCTTCGGGGCCAGGAGTGTGAGGACGGAAGTCTGAGAAGACAAGCTAGACTTGGGTTTCAGGGCGAGGGCACGGCAGGTACCCCCTGCAGATCTGAACCAATATCTCATGCATCTGAAGTCAGGGCGAGGATCAGAAGTTGACTCAGGTTGGAGTTTCTGAGCATGACGGCCGCTTCATGAAGGGAGCGGAATCTCGAGGCCATTGAGGTTTTCCCACGTTGGGAGTTGTGGGATGCCCCCTTCAAGGATTCCTTCTGCGGGACAATTGAAACCTGTTTTACAGTTCCAGGACATCCCATATGGAATGACTCCAGAGCACCGTTCGCGGATGTACTCCTGGGAAGCCCGCCTCCATTCCAATTGTCTACTAGCAACAAGACAGTTTAGATCTGATGGCTCTGCGGGAGCAACCGGGGTGGCTGAGTTGAAATGGACTTTCCTGAGGATGGGTCCTAATGTGTTTTTGTATCCATGAGGGCCTTGGAATGGGGTGGTGGCACCGGGACCCTGAAGTACTCTCCTAAGCTTTGTACATGGCTCCCATGCACAGGTTTCCTTGTGGAGACGAGATGAGTTCTGATGGGTGCCTCAGGAAAACACCTATGCTCGTAATGAAATCAGACTTTTGAGGACACATGCCTGTAAGCCAAAGCAATGGATCCTATTATGGCCTAGGGTCCTGTCTGGTTCAATCTTCTTCTCTGGGGACATCCATCTATGGTATGAGTGGAGGTCGATTATCAGCTGGTGTCAGACAGTCCTTGTTTGTTCCGGGCGACCTACACTATTGGGATAGCCTCAGGGACTTTGGAGGTTTCTCCTAATTTGTACGATTTTGGACCATGGAATGGGCAGAATTCCCATGGATTGGTAGGTACAGTCATAATGTGTGGCTCCAGGGGCCCTGCCTGGAGGGTGTGTGGCCCAAGACTTTGAGGACAGAAGTCTGAAAACACAAACTCAGCTTAGGTTTGGGGACGTAGGTATGGCAGGCCCGATCTACAAACCAGAGAAGAACTCCTCAGGATATGAAGAAAGTGCGAGTCTGAGGTGCTTGCTCAGGCTTTTGTCTCTGGATTTTGTATCAGTGATGGCCGTGGAATGTCGGGGAGGCCTCATGGGCCATGGACGAATCTTCCTCTCTGAGGATTTGGCCCGATTCGCAATTACTTTTTCAATCTGTGGGATGGAAGGACTCATTCAGTTTTGTTACCTCAGGTGTCCCACCAAAAGAGGAATTCCAAAGCCAAGCCGTGGGGAAGACTGAAGAGAAAACCCGAACTATGGTTAAAAATTGGGGCCTAGGGGCATGGCAAGCCCAATATGCTATCTCTTCATCCAGCCACTGAGTGGCCTTACTTGAGGACTGGGCTCAGCCTGAGGGTCACAATGTGTTTTTGTGACCAATGTGGCCCGCGAGCATGGGCGGGGCCTCATGGGCCACACTGGTTTCAATGACACTGAACGTTGGACAACATGCCAACCACAAGGTTTCTTGCCATGGGGAAGGAGTTCTGATTTCTGCATCACCTTCAACCCTGGGCAGTGATTGGAGATATGGTCTAGGTTCTGAAACCTGAAAACTGATGTTGGGAAGAGATGACGACCTAAGGCCATGGCGGCTCGATATGCTCAGTGTGCCGCCAGCTGTCTGGGAGGGGCCAGGGGGTCCAGGCTCAGGCTGTGTCAGAAAGGGCATAAGTGCCCTGGTCAGCCTATGTATTTGGGGTACAGCCAAGGTCGGTGCAGGATGATCCTCATTTGGTGTTACTGGGTAGCCCCAGAAGACAATGTTTTTCTTCTGCAGAGCCGGCAGAGTGCTGCATTGTAGTTCTGGATTGCCAAACTGGAGGGCTTGTGGGCCAGTAGTCTGACGACAAAAGTCTGAGAACACAAGCTAAGCTTAGGATTCTGGGTGAGGCCATGGCACGCACAATCTACAGACCTGAATCGAGGTCTCGTGCATCTGAAGTCAGCGCGAGGATCAGACGATCGCTCAGGTTGGAGTTTCTGTCCCTGATGGCCCCTTCATGAATGGGGGGGGGCATCACGAGGCCATGGGTGTTTTCCCACGATGGGAGTTGTGAGAAGCTGCAAATTGCAGAGAGTCTTCTGCAAGACAATTGAGACCTGTTGTTTGGCTCCAGGCCAATGATTCTGAGCAGGGTTCTAAGGATGGATGGCTGGGTAGCCCACCTCGCATTCCAATTGTCTCCTAGCAACACGACAGGTTAGATCTCCTGGATCTGTGGGGAGCAACCGAGGACGCTGAGTTGAAATGGACACCCCTGGGGATGGGTCCTAACGTGCTTTTGTGTCTATGGAGACCTTGGAATGAAGCGGTGGCACTGGGGACCTAAAGGGTTCTCCTAAACAGAGGCCTTGACACAGCTACAACGTGCAAGTTTTCCATGTGTATATGAGATGTTTTCTGATGGGTGAGTCAAGAAACAGCTATATGCTGCTTTTGAAATCCAAGCCTCTGAGGAAAGATGTCTGGAAACCAAAGCAATGGATCTGATTAGTGCCTAGGGGCCTGTTCTTTCCTTTTTACCTCTGGGGACATCTGTCTATGGGTCTGAGTGCAGGTAGGTGCTCAGTTGGGCTCAGATTGCCCCTGTTTTTCCTGGGAAGCCACCACTATTGAGATGGATCAGGGACTTTGGAGGTTTATCCTATGAGAAGGGTTGTGGCCATTGGAATGGGCACACACAATTCCCTTGGAGAGGGCAAGTACAGTCCTCAGGTTTGGCTCCAGGGGCCTAAGTCTGTAGGTTGTGTAGGCCAGGGCTGTTTGAACAGTTGTCTGAAAACACAAACTCGGCTTATGTTTCGGGTCATAGGTATGGCAGGACTGATCTACAGACCATGAGGAGAACTCTTCGGTATTTGAAAGAAGGGCGAGTGTGAGGCTTCTGCTCAAGTTTTTGTCTCTGGATATCGTGTCACTCATGGTCGTGGAATTTCTGGGTGACTTCATGGGAAATGGACGAGTCTTACTCTCTGGTGGTTTGGCCCCCTCCAAAGAGTTTGGGGTCATTCTGTGGGCTGGAAGAAGTCCGTTTTTTTTTTTATTCTTGTTTTTTTCTTTTTTATCCTCAGGTGTCCCACCAAATGAGGGATTCCAGAGTAGAGCCCTGGGGAGGGGCGACTGGACCATCAGAAATTTGGTTAAAAATTGGGGCCTAGGGACATGTCAAGCCCATTATGACATCTAATGGTCCAGCAACTGAGAGGACTTACTAGAGGACAGGACTCATGCTGAGGGTCACAATGCGTGTGTATGCCCTCCTCGCACTCAAGAATGGGCGGGGCCTCAGGATGAATGCTGGTTTCTCCTACACTGAACGTTGGACAACGTGCCAACCACAGGGTTCTTGCCATGGGTAAAAAGGAGTTCTGATTTCTGCATCACACTCACCCCTGGGAAGTGATTGGAGATAAGGTCTCGGTTCTGAAGCCTGAAAACTGAGGTAGGGAAGAGATGATGACCTAAGGCCATGGCGGGTTTTATGTGCTCAGTGTGCGGTCAGCTTTCTGGGTGTTGCTCAGGAAGTCCGGGCTCAGGTTGTGTTCGACAGTGCATGAGTGCCCAGGTTAGACTATATAATTTGGGTAAAGTCGAGTGCTGTGTAGGTTTACCCTCATTTAAGGTGCCTGGGCAGCTCATGAGGCAATAATTTTTTTTTTAGAGGGCAGGCAGAGTGCTGCATTGTGGGTCCGGAATTGCCAAACTTGAGGGCTTCGGGGCCAGGAGTGTGAGGACGGAAGTCTGAGAAGACAAGCTAGACTTGGGTTTCAGGGCGAGGGCACGGCAGGTACCCCCTGCAGATCGGAACCAATATCTCATGCATCTGAAGTCAGGGCGAGGATCAGACGTTGGCTCAGGTTGGAGTTTCTGAGCATGACGGCCGCTTCATGAAGGGAGCAGAATCTCGAGGCCATTGAGGTTTTCCCACGTTGGGAGTTGTGGGATGCCCCCTTCAATGATTCCTTCTGCGGGACAATTGAGACCTGTTGGACAGCTCCAGGACATCACATATGGAATGACTCCAGAGCACCGTTCGCGGATGGATGCCTGGGAAGCCCGCCTCGCATTCCAATTGACTCCTAGCAACAAGACAGTTTAGATCTGATGGCTCTGCGGGAGCAACCGGGGTGGCTGAGTTGAAATGGACTTTCCTGAGGATGGGTCCTAATGTGTTTTTGTGTCCATGAGGGCCTTGGAATGGGGGGGTGGCACCGGCAACCTGAAGTACTCTCCTAAGCTTTGGACATGGCTCCCATGCACAGGTTTCCTTGTGGAGACGAGATGAGTTCTGATGGGTGCCTCAGGAAAACACCTATGCTCGTATTGGATCAGGCTTTTGAGGACACATGCCTGTAACCCAAAGCAATGGATCCTATTATGGCCTAGGGTCCTGTCTTGTTCAGTCTTCTTCTCTGGGGACATCCATCTATGGTATGAGTGGAGGTCGATTATCAGCTGCTGTCTGACAGCGCTTGTTTGTTCCGGGCGACCTACACTATTGGGATGGCCTCAGGGACTTTGGAGATTTCTCCTAATTTGTACGATTTTGGACCATGGAATGGGCATAATTCCCATGGATTGGTAGTCACAGTCCTAATGTGTGGCTCCAGGGTCCCTGCCTGGAGGGTCTGGGGCCCAAGACTTTGAGGACAGAAGTCTGAAAACACAAACTCAGCTTAGGTTTGGGGATGTAGGTATGGCAGGCCCGATCGACAAACCATGAGAAGAACTCTTCAGGATATGAAGAAAGTGCGAGTCTGAGGCGCTTCCTCAGGCTTTTGTCTCTGGATTTTGTATCAGCGATGGCCGTGGAATGTCGGGGACGCCTCATGGGCCATGGACGAATCTTCCTCTCTGAGGATTTGTCCCGATTCCCAATTGCTTTTCGTCAATCTGTGGGATGGGAGGACTCATTTCAGTTTTGTTACCTCAGGTGTCCCACCAAAAGAGGAATTCCAAAGCCAAGCCGTGGGGAAGACTGAAGGGACAACCCGAACTATGGTTAAAAATTGGGGCCTAGGGGCATGGCAAGCCCAATATGATATCTCTTCATCCAGCCACTGAGTGGCCTTACTTGAGGACTGGGCTCAGCCTGAGCGTCACAATGTGTGTTTGTGACCAATGTGGCCCGGGAGCATGGGCGGGGCCTCATGGGCCACACTGGTTTCAACTACACTGAATGATGGACAACATGCCAACCACAAGGTTTCTTGCCATGGGGAAGGAGTTCTGATTTCTGCATCACCTTCAACCCTGGGCAGTGATTGGAGATAAGGGTCTAGGTTCTGAAACCTGAAAACTGATGTTGGGAACAGATGACGACCTAAGGCCATGGCGGCTCGATGTGCTCAGTGTGCGGCCAGCTGTCTGGGAGGGGCCAGGGGGTCCAGGCTCAGGCTGTGTCAGAAAGGGCATTAGTGCCCTGGTCAGCCTATGTATTTGGGGTACAGCCAAGGTCGGTGCAGGTTGATCCTCATTTGGGATTACTGGGTAGCCCCAGAAGACAATGTTTTTCTTCTGCAGAGCCGGCAGAGTGCTGCATTGTAGTTCTGGAATGCCAAACTGGAGGGCTTGTGGGCCAGTAGTCTGACGACAAAAGTCTGAGAACACAAGCTAGGCTTAGGTTTCTAGGTGAGGCCATGGCACGTACAATCTACAGACCTGAATCAAGATCTCGTGCATCTGAAGTCAGGGCGAGGATCAGACGTTGGCTCAGGTTGGAGTTTCTGAGCATGACGGCCGCTTCATGAAGGGAGCGGAATCTCGAGGCCACTGAGGTTTTCCCACGTTGGGAGTTGTGGGATGCCCCCTTCAAGGATTCCTTCTGCGGGAATTTGAGACCTGTTGGACAGCTCCAGGACATCCCATATGGAATGACTCCAGAGCATCGTTCGCGGATGGATGCCTGGGAATCCCGCCTCGCATTCCAATTGTCTCCTAGCAACAAGACAGTTTAGATCTGATGGCTCTGCCGGAGCAACCGCGGTGGCTGAGTTGAAATGGACTTTCCTGAGGATGGGTCCTAATGTGTTTTTGTGTCCATGAGGGCCTTGGAATGGGGCGGTTGCACCGGGACCCTGAAGTACTCTCCTAAGCTTTGTACATGGCTCCCATGCATAGGTTTCCTTGTGGAGACGAGATGAGTTCTGATGGGTGCCTCAGGAAAACCCCTATGCTCGTATTGGAATCAGGCTTTTGAGGACACATGCCTGTAACCTAAAGCAATGGATCCTATTATGGCCTAGGGTCCTGTCTGGTTCAATCTTCTTCTCTGGGGAGATCCATCTATGGTATGAGTGGAGGTCGATTATCAGCTGGTGTCAGACAGCCCTTGTTTGTTCCGGGCGACCTACACTATTGGGATGGCCTCAGGGACTTTGGAGGTTTCTCCTAATTTGTACGATTTTGGACCATGGAATGGGCAGAATTCCCATGGATTGTTAGGCACAGTCCTAATGTGTGGCTCCAGGGGCCCAGGCTGGAGGGGGTGTGGCCCAAGACTTTGAGGACAGAAGTCTGAAAACAGAAACTCAACTTAGGATTGGAGATGTAGGTATGGCAGGCCCGATCTACAAACCATGAGAAGAACTCTTCAGGATATGAAGAAATGCTAGTCTGAGGCGCTTGCTCAGGCTTTTGTCTCTGGATTTTGTTTCAGCGATGGCCGTGGAATGTCGGGGACGCCTCATGGCCATGGACGAATCTTCCTCTCTGAGGATTTGGCCCGATTCCCAATTGCTTTTCGTCAATCTGTGGGATGGGAGGACTCATTTCAGTTTTGTTACCTCAGGTGTCCCACCAAAAGAGGAATTCCAAAGCCAAGCCGTGGGGAAGACTGAAGGGACAACCCGAAATATGGTTAAAATTTGGGGCCTAGGGGCATGACAAGCCCAATATGATATCTCTTCATCCAGCCACTGAGTGGCCTTACTTGAGGATTGGGCTTGGCCTGAGGGTCACAATGTGTGTTTGTGACCAATGTGGCCCGCGAGCATGGGCGGGGCCTCATGGGCCACACTGGTTTCAACTACACTGAGCGTGGACACCATGCCAACCACAAGGTTTCTTGCCATGGGGAAGGAGTTCTGATTTCTGCATCACCTTCAACCCTGGGCAGTGATTGGAGATAAGGTCTAGGTTCTGAAACCTGAAAACCGAGGTTGGGAAGAGATGACGACCTAAGGCCATTGCGGCTGGATGTGCTCAGTGTGCGGCCAGCTGTATGGGAGGGGCTAGGGGGTCCAGGCTCAGGCTGTGTCAGAAAGGGCATTAGTGCCCTGGTCAGCCTATGTATTTGGGGTACAGCCAAGGTCGGTGCAGTTTGATCCTCATTTGGGGTTACTGGGTAGCCCCAGCGGACAATGTTTTTCTTCTGGAGGGCCGGCAGAGTGCTGCATTGTAGTTCTGGATTGCCAAACTGGAGGGCTTGTGGGCCAGTAGTCTGACGACAACAGTTTGAGAACACAAGCTAGGCTTAGGTTTCTGGGTGAGGCCATGGCAGGCACAATCTACAGACCTGAATTGAGATCTCGTGCATCTGAAGTCATGGCGAGGATCAGACGATCGCTCAGGTTGGAGTTTCTGTCCCTGATGGCCCCTTCATGAATGGGGGGGCATCACGAGGCCAAGGGGGATTTCCCACGATGGGATTGTGAGAAGCTCCAAACTGCAGAGAGTCTTCTGCAGGACAATTGAGACCTGTCGTTTGCCTCCAGGCCAATGATTCTGAGCAGGGTTCTAAGGTTGGATGGTAGGGTAGCCCACCTCGCATTCCAATTGTCTCCTAGCAACAAGACAGGTTAGATCTCCTGGATCTGTGGGGAGCAACCGAGGACGCTGAGTTGAAATGGACACCCCTGGGGATGGGTCCTAATGTGCTTTTGTGTCTATGGAGACCTTGGAATGAAGCGGAGGCACTGGGCCCTAAAGGGTTCTCTTAAACAGAGGCTTTGACACAGCCCCAACGTGCAAGTTTCCCATGTGTAGATGAGATGTTTTCTGATGTGTGGGTCAAGAAACAGCTATATGCTGCTTTTGAAATCCAGGCCTCTGAGGAGAGATGCTTGGAAACCAAAGCAATGGATCTGATTAGTGCCTAGGGGCCTGTTCTTTCCTTTTTACCTCTGGGGACATCTGTCTATGGGTCTGAGTGCAGGTAGGTGCTCAGTTGGGCTCAGATTGCCCCTGTTTTTCCTGGGAAGCCACCACTATTGAGATGGATCAGGGACTTTGGAGGTTTATCCTATGAGAAGGGTTGTGGCCATTGGAATGGGCACACACAATTCCCTTGGAGAGGGCAAGTAT
The DNA here is from genome assembly GCF_964662115.1 of Mustela nivalis. Taxonomy (NCBI): domain Eukaryota; kingdom Metazoa; phylum Chordata; class Mammalia; order Carnivora; family Mustelidae; genus Mustela; species Mustela nivalis. Next base: position 47,184 of record NW_028135337.1, on the reverse strand, counting down.
AGTCCTCAGGTTTGGCTCCAGGGGCCTGAGCCTGTAGGTTTTGTAGGCCTGGGCTGTTTGGACAGTTGTCTGAAACACACACCCTCCAGGTTAGGGCCCCTGGAACCACACCTCAGGATTGTTCCTGCCCTCTCAAAGGGAATTCTTCATATTCCATTTGCCACAACCATATAAATCAGGAGAAATCTCCAATGTCCCTGGGACCATACCAATTTTGTAGGCCGCTTGGAACAAACAGGGGTGATCTGACACTAGCTGAGCAACTAGCTCCACACCAACTCGGAGACAGATGTCCCCAGAGAAGAACATTGAACTGGACAGGCCCCTAGGCCCTAATCAGATCCATTGCTTTGGTTTCCAGGCATCTCTTCTCAGAGGCCTGGTTTCCAATACCAGCCTATGGGGTTTCCAGAGGCCCCTTCAGAGCAAGTCTTGTCTGCACATTGGAAACTTGCTCGTGGAGCTATGTCAGAACCTCAGAGGCCTGGTTTTCAATACCACCATATGGGGGTTTCCTGAGTCATCAGTCAGAACAAATGTCTTCTCCACATGGGAAACGTGCTGTTTCAAGCTGTGTCAAAACCTCCGGCTAGGAAAATCCTTCAGGGCCCCGGTGCCACCACCTCATTCCAAGGTCTCCATGGACACAATCCCACATTAGGACCCATCTGCAGGAGAGTCTATTTCAACTCAGTGCCCTTGGGTGCTCCCCTAGAGCCAGCAGATCGAACCTATCTTGTCACTAGGAGACAATTGGAATGTGAGGCGGGCTGGCTAGGCATCCATCTGTAGAAAACTACTCTGAAGTAATTTCATATGGGACGTCCTGGAGCCATCCAAGAGGTCACAGCTGTCCTGCAGAAGGAATCCTTGCGCTTTGGAGCACCTCACAACTCCCATCATGGGAAAAGCTCTGTGGCCTCGTGGTGCACCGTCCCCTTCATGAAAGAGCCATCTTGGACAGAAACTCCAACCTGAGCCAACGTCTAATCCTCGCCCTGACTTCAGATGCACGAAATCTTGATTCAACTCTGCAGAGTGTGACTGCCGAAACCCTGCCCCGAAGCAAAACCTAGCTATTGTTCTCAGACTTCGTCCTCACACTCCGAGCCCACCAGCCCTCCAGTTAGGGAATTCTGGAGAGACACAATGCAGCACTCTGACTGCCCTCCAGAAGAGAAACGTTGTCCTATGGGGCTGAAACACCAAATGAGGATCAACCTGCATGCCACTTGACTCTACCCCAATTATACAGTTTCACTTCGGCGTTAATGCCCTGTCTTGCACAGCCTGAGGTCTGAATTCCCAACCGACACCCAGACAGCTGGCTGTACACTGAGCACATCAGACCCGCCATGGCTTTAGGTCATCATCTCTTCCCAACCTTGGTTTTCAGGCTTCAGAACCTAGACCTTATATATACTCACTACCCAGGGGTGAACGTGATGCAGAAATGAAACTCCTTCTTCCTCAAGGCAAGAAACCTTGTGGTTGGCATGTTTTCCAACGTTCAGTGTAGGAGAATCCAGTGTAGCCCATGAGTCCCCGCCCATGCTTGAGAACCGCAATGGGCACAAACACATTGGGACCCTCAGTGTGAGCCCTGTCCTCAAGTAAAGCCTCTCAGGGGCTGGACCAAGAACCCGCATTGCCATCCCTAGTCCCCCAATATTAATGAGAGGTTGAGAGGTCTAGTCACCCCTATTCAGTTCTCTGCTCTGGAACCCCTGAGGAAAAAAATATCGAAGGTTCTCCTCCATCCCCTGAATGAGCCCCAAAACTTGGGATCTGACCAAATCTTAAAAGAGAAAGAATCATCCATGGCCAAAGAGGCCATCCCGTCATTCCATGGCCACCATTGACACAAAATCTAGAAACAAAAGCCTGGAGATATGCCTCACACTTGCCCTTTGTTCATAGCCTGAAAAATTCTCCTCACGGACTATAGATCAGGCCTGTCATACCTACGTCCCCAAACCTAAGCTGAGTTTGGGTTTTCAGATTTCTGTCCCCACTGTCCTGGCCCACACACCCTCCAGGCTGGGGCCCCTGGAGCCATGCCTCAGGACTGTGCCTGCCTTCTCCAAGCAAATTCTGCCCATTCCATTGGCCACAACCCTAAAGATTAGGAGAACACTCCAACGTCCCTGAGGCCATCCCAATAGTGTTGGCCACTCAGGGCAAACAGGGTGATCTGTCCCAAGATGAGCAACTACCTCAACTCAGACCCATAGACAGATAACCCCAGAGAAGAAGATTGAACCAGTCAGGCACCTAGGACCTAATCAGATCCATTGCTTTTGATTCCAGGCATCTCTCCTCAGAGGCCTGGTTTCCAATACCAGCATATGTGTTCTTCTGGAGGTACCAGTCTGAACAAATCTCATTTCCACATGGGAAACATGCATTTTGGAGCTGTGTCACAACCTCCACTTAAGGGAAACCTTCAGGTCCCAGCAGCCAACACCCCATTCCAAGGTCTCCATGGACACAAACACACATTATGACCCATCCGCAGGCGAGTCCATTTCAACACATCCCCTTTGGTTGCTCCCCAAAAGAAGCAGATCGAACCTGCCTTGTCACTAGGAGACAATAGGAATGTGAGGCGGGCACTCCAGGAATCCATCCTTAGAACCCTGCACTGCCGTGGTTCCGCATGGGACGTCCTGGAGCAATCTGACCGGTCTCGACTGTCCCGTAGAAGGAATCCTTGCCGATTCGAGCAACATACAATGCCAATCGTGGGAAAGTCTCCATAGCCCCATGATGCCCCCCACCATCATGAAGGGGCCATCCTGAACAGAAACTTCAACCTGAGCCTACGTCTGATCCTCGCCCTGACTTCAGATGCATGAGATTTAGATTTAGCTCTACAGAGTGTGCCTGCCATGATCTTGACCCAAAACCTAAGCCTAGCTTGTGTTCTCACACTTCCTTCCTCACAATTCTGGCCCACAAGCCCTCCAGTGTGAGAATTCCGTCGCCACAATGCAGCACTCTTCCTTCCCTCCAGAAGAAAAACGTTGCCCCTGGGGCTACCCAGAAACGCCAAATGAGGATCAACCTGCATGCCACTCAACTTTACTCCAATTATACAGTCTAAGCTTGGCACTAATGCCCTGTCTGACACAGCCTGAGCCTGGACCTCCTGGATGACACCCAGAAAGGTGGTGTCACACCTAAGGACTGTGCCAGTGCTCTCCAAGGGAACTCTGCCCGTTTCATTTGCCACACCCTTACAGATTAGGAGAAACCTCCAATTCCCAAGACCAGTCCAATAGTGTTGGCCTCCCCCAACAAACATGGGTGATCTGACACAAGCTGAGCAGTGACCTCCATTCTGAATCTTAGACAGAGACACTCAGAGGAGAATATTGAAAAGGACAGGCCCCTAGACCGTAATCAGATCCATTGCTTTGGATTCCAGGCATTGTTCCCCAGATGCTTGGTTTCCAATACCAGGTTGTGGGGGTTTCAGAACAAATCTCGTCTCTACATGGGAAACTTGCTCTTTGGAGCTGCATCAAAACCTCAGGTTAGGAGAATTCTTCAGGGCAACAGAGCCACTGCCCCATTCCAAGGGATCCATGGACACAAATCCACATCGACTGATCCTCATGAGATTCCATTTCAATTCAGGCCCCTCGGTTGTTCCCCCAGTGACAGCAGATCAAATCCTCCTTTTCACTAGGACACAACTGGAATGCAAGTTGGACTGCCCAGGCATCCATCATTAGAACTGTGCTTTGGAGCATTTCTTATGGGACGTCCTTGATCCATCCAAAAAGTCGTGACTGTCCCGCTGACGGAATCCTTGTGGTTTGGAGCATCACACACTCACAAAGTTGGAAATCTTCCATGGTTTCCTGATGCCCCCCCCACCTTAATGAAGGGGACATCATGTACAGAAACTCCAACCTAAGCCAACATCTGATCCTCGCCCTGAATTCAGATGCACGAGATCTCATTTCAGGTCTGTAGAGTGTGCCTGCCATGTCACCGCTGCGAATTCAAAGCTGAACTTGTGTTCTCAGACTTCTGTCCTAAAACACCTGGCCCACAAGCCCTGAAGTTGGCAATTCTGGAGCCAGAATGCAGCACTCTGCCTGCCCTCCAGAAGAAAATCTTTGCCCTATGGGGCCAACCAGAAACCCCAAATGAGGACCAACCTTCACATCACTCGACTGTACCCCAATTATACAGTCTAGCCTGGGGACTAATGCCCTGCCTGACACAGCCTGAGCCCAGACCTCATGATGGACACAGACATCTGGCTGCACACTAAGTGCATCGGACCCACCATGGCCTTAGGTCGTCATCTCTTACCAACCTCGGTTTTCAGGCTTCAGAATCTAGACCTTATCTCTACTCACTGCCATGCCATGTACGTGATGCAGAAATCAGAACTCCTCCTTCCCCATGACCAGAAACCCTGTGGTTGGCATGTTGTCCAACGTGCAGTGTAGGAGAAACCAGCATGGCCCATGAGGCCTCAGACATGCTTGAGGGCTGCGATGGGCACAAACACACATTAGGATCCTAAGCATGATCCCTGGCCTCAAGTAAAGCCTCTCCGGGGATGGACCAAGAGCCCACATATGGAGATTACCATGCCCCTACTCCCCAAACCTTAACCAGTGCTTGAGAAGTCTAGTCACCCCTACTCAGATCTCTTCTCTAAAATCCCTCCTTGGTGGGACACATGAGGTTAAAAAAAAAATAGAGAAAGGACTCCTACCGTCCAAAGAATGACCGCAAACACTTGGAATTGGGCCAAATTCACAGAGAGAAATACTCGTCCATGGCTGATGAGGCCATCCTGACATTCCACGGCCACCATTGACACAAAATCCGGAGACAAAAGCCTGAAAAAGCGCCACACACTCGCCCTTTGTTCAAAGCCTGAAAAATTCTCACGGTCTGTAGATCGGGCCTGCCATACCTATGTCCCCAAACCTAAGCCACGTTTGTGTTTTCAGACTTCTGTCTCCATTGTCCTGGCCCACACACCCTCAAGGCTTGGCCCCATGGAGCCACACCTCAGGACTGTGCCTGCCCTCTCCATGGGAATTCTGCTCATTCCTTTGGCACAACCTGACAGATTAGGAGAAACATCCGAAGTCCCCGAGGCCACCCCAATATTGTAGGATGTCCGGGACAAACAGGGACCATCTGCCACAAGCTGAGCCACTACCTCCAATCAGACCTGTAGATAGATATCCATAGAAAAGAAGATTGAACAGGACAGGCACCTAGGCCCTAAACGAATCCATTGCTTTTGTTTTCACGTATCTCTCCTCAGAGGCCTGGATTCCAATACCAGCACATGGGGGTTTCTGGAGCTACCAATCAGAACAAATCGCATGATACATGGGAATCATGCTATATGGAACTGTGTCAAAACCTCCAGTTAGGAGAAAATTTCACGTCAGTGGAGCCACCGCCCCATTCCAATGTCTCAATGGACACAATCCCACATTATGACCCATCCTCAGGAGAGTCCATTTCAACTCAAACCTGGCGGTTGCTCACCCAGTGCCAGCAGATCAAACCTGCTTTGTCACTAGGAGACAATTGGAATGCGAGTTCGTTGCCCAGGTATCCGTTGTTAGAACTCTGCACTGGAGAAATTCCTAATGGGGTGTCCTTGATCCATTCAACAGGTCTCAACTGTCCTGCAGAAGGAATTCTTGTGGTTTGCAGCATCACACACTCGCACCGTGGGAAAACCTCCATGGCCTCGTGATGCCTCCACCTTCAGGTAGAGGACATCATGGACAGAAACTCCCGTCTGATCCTCGCCCTGACTTCAGATGCATGAGATCTCAATTCAGCTCTGCAGAGAGTGCCTGCCTTGCCCTCGCCCCAAAACCTAAGCCAGCTCACGTTCTCAGACTTCCGTCCTCACACTCCTGGCCCACAAGCCTTCCACTTTGGGAATTCTGGAGACAAAATGCAGCACTCTGCCTGCCCTCCAGAAGAGAGACTTTGCCCTAGGGGTCTACCCAGAAACATCAAATGAGGATCAACCTGCAATTCTCTAGACTGTACCCCAATTATACAGTCTAGCCTGGGCACTAATGCCCTGTCTGACACAGCCTGACCCCAGACCTCGTGACCGACACCCAGACACCTGGCCTCACACTGAACACTTCGAACATGCCATGGCCTTAGGTCATCATCTCTTCCCAACCTTGGTCTTCAGGCTTCAGAACCTAGACATTATCTCCACTCACAACTAAGTGATGTACGTGATGCAGCAATCAGAACTTCACCTTCCCCATGACCAGAAACCTTGTGGTTGGCATGTTGTCCAACGTTCAGTATATGAGAACCCAGCATGGCCCATGAGGCCTCAGACATGCTTGAGGGCTGCGATGGGCACAAACACACATTAGGACCCTAAGCATGAACCCTGGCCTCAAGTAAAGCCTCTCCGGGGCTGGACCAAGAGCCTGCATATGGGACTTGCCATGCCCCTACTCCCCCAATCCTAGCCAGAGCTTGAGAAGTCTAGTCAACCTTATTCAGAGCTCTTTTCTGGAATCCCTCTTTGGTGGGACACATAAGGTAAAAAAAAAAAAAAAAACCAAGATAAAAAAAAAAAAAAGTAAGGACTCCTACCATCCAAAGAATGACCCCAAACACTTGGAATCTGGCCAAATCCACAGAGAGAAATACTCGTCCATGGTCGATGAGGCCAGCCTGACATTCCACGGCCACCATTGACACAAAATCCGGAGACAAAAACCTGAAAAAGCGCCACACACTTGCCCTTTGTTCAGAGCCCCCAAAATTCTCAAGGTCTGTAGATCGGGCCTGCCATACCTATGTCCCCAAACCTAAGCCGAGTTTGTGTTTTCAGACTTCTGTCTCCATTGTCCTCACCCACACATTCTAAAGGCTGGGCCCCATGGAGCCACACCTCAGGAATGTGCCTGCCCTCTCCAAGGGAATTCTGCTCATTCATTTGGAACAACCTGACAGATTATGAGAATCATCCAAAATCTCTGAGGCCATCCCAATAGTGTAGGATGTCCTGGACATACAGGGACCCTCTGGCACAAGCTGAGCCACTACATCCAATCAGAACCTTAGACAGATATCCATAGAAAAGAATATTGAACAAGACAGGCACCTAGGCCCTAATTGGATCCATTTCTTTTGTTTTCAGGCATCTCTCCTCAGAGGCCTGGATTCCAATACCAGCATAAGGGGGTTTCCAGAGCTACCTATCAGAAAAAATCTCGTCTCCACATGGGAATCTTGCTCTATGGAGCTGTGTCATAACCTCCAGTTAGGAGAAAACTTCAGTCACTGGAGCCACTGCCCCATTTGAATATCTCCATGGACACAATCCCAAATTATGACCCATCCTCAGGAGAGTCCATTTCATCTAAACCCCCTCGGTTGCTACTCCAGAGCCAGCAGATTGAACCTGCCTTGTCGCTAGGAGACAATTGAAATGCGAGTTGGGCTCTTCAGGCATCCATCCTTAGAACCCTGCTCTTGCGTCGTTCCTTATGGGACATCCTTGAGCCATCCAACAGGTCTCGACTGTCCCACAGGAGTCCTTGTGCATGGACCACCTAACAACTCATATCATGGAAAGCTTCCAAGGTCACATGATGCCCCCAATCTTCATGAAGGCAGATCATGGAAAGAAACTCCAACCTGAGCCAACAGCTGATCTTCGCCTTGACTTCAGATGCACGAGATCTTGATTCAGCTCTTCAGAGTGTACCTGCTGTGCCCTCACCCCAAAACCTAAGCGTAGCTAGTGTTCTCCGACTTCCGTCCTCACTCTCCTGGACCACACGCCCTCTATTTTGGGATTTCCGATGACACAGTGCTGTACTCTGCCTGCCCTCTAGAAGAAAAATATTGCCCTATGGGTCTACCCAGAAACCTCAAATGAGGATAAACCTGCACGTCACTCAACTGTACACCAATTATATAGTCTAGCCTGTGCACTAATGCCCTGTCTGACATAACCTGAGGCCTGAATTCCCAACCGACACCCAGACAGCTTGCAGTACACTGAGAACATCAGAACCGCCATGGCCTTAGGTCGCCATCTCTTTCCAACTTCGGTTTTCAGGCTACAGAATCCTAGACCTTATCTCTACTCACTTCCCATGGGTGAACGTGATGCAGAAATCAGAACTCCTCCTTCCCTCTCGCCAGAATCTTGTGGTTGGCATCTTGTCCAACGTTCAGTGTAGGACCCCTGTAGGGCCTACAGGGGTAGTAGTAGGGCCCCTGAGGGTAGTGTAGGGTCCCTGAGGCCCTGCCTATGCTTAAGAGCTGCGGTGGGCTCAAACACACATTGGGACACTCAGTTTGAGCCCTGTCCTCAAGTAAAGCCTCTCAGTGGCTGGACCATGAGCCCGCATATGGGGCCTGCCATGCCCCAAGTCACCCAATCTTAACCAGAGGTAGAGACATCTAGTCACCCCTACTCAGGGCTCTGCTCTGGAATCCCTCTTTCGTGGGACATTTGAGGTAAATAAACACAGAAAGGACTCCTCCCACTCACAGAATGACCCCAATCACTTGGGATTGGGCCATCCCAAGTGATTGGGGTCCAGAGAGAAAGACTCGTCCATGGCCCATGAGGCCAGCCCGACATTCCACGGCCACTATTGACACAAAATCCAGAGACATAAGCTTCAGCAAGTGTTCACACTCACCCTTAGGTCATAGCCCAAAAAATTCTCCTCATAGTCTGTAGATTGGGCCTGCCATACCTACGTCCCCAAACCTAAGGCGAGTTTGTGTTTTCAGACTTCTATCCTGACATCCCTGTCCCACACACCCTCCAGACTGAGGCCCCTGGAGCCACACCTCAGGACTGTGCCTGCCCTCTCCAAGGAAATTCTTCCCATTCCATTGGCCACAACCCTACAGATAAGGAGAAACCTCCAAAGTCCCAGAGGCCATTCCAATAGTGTAGGCCACCCAGGACAAAGAGGGGCGATCTCTCACAAGCTGAGCAACGACGTCAACTCACCCGTAGACAGATAACCCAAGAGAAGAAGATTAAACTGGACTGGCCCCTAGAATTTAATTGGTTCCATTGCTTTTTTTTTCTAAGCATCTCTCCTCAGAGGCCTGTTTTCCAATACCAGCATATGGGGGATTCCAGAGATACCAATCAGAACAAATCTTGTCTTCACATGGGAAACTTATCCTTTGGAGCTCTGTAAAAGCCTCCAGTTAGGAGAAACCTTCAGGTAGCCGGAGCAACCGCCCTATTCCAAGGTCTCCATGGACACATACCCGCATTATGACCATTCGGCAGGAGAGTACATTTCAACTCAGCCCCGTGGATTACTCCCCCAGAGGCAGAATATCAAACCTGCCTTGTCGCTAGGAGACAACTGGAATGCAAAGCAGACTCTCTAGGCATCCATCCATGGAATCCTGCTCTGGCGCCGTTCCATATGGGATGTCCTGGAGCCTTCCAAAAGGTCTTGACTGTCCCACAGAAGGAATCCTTGCAGATTGGAGCATCTCACAACTCCTATCGTGGGAAAACCTACATGGCCTCATGAGATGCTCCCCTTTATAAAGGGGCCATCATGGACAGAAACTCCAACCTGAGCCAACTTCTGATGCATTGCTTTGGTTTCTAGGTATCTCTCCTCAGAGGCCTGGTTTCCAATATCAGAATATGGGGGTTTCCTAAGGAAACAATCAGAACAGATCTCATCTCCACATGGGAAACTTGCTCTTTGGAGCTGTGTCAATACCTCAGGTTAGGAGGATCCTTCAGGGCGCTGGCACCATGGCCCAATCCCAAGGTCTCCAAGGACACAAACTTACATTATGAACCATTCTCAGGAGAGTCCATTTCAAATCAGCCCACTCGGCTGCTCACCCAGAGTCAGCAGATCAAACCTTCTTTGTTACTAGGAGACAGTTAGAATGGGAGGAGGGCTGCCCAGGCATCCATCCTTAGACCCTGCTCTGGAGAACTTCTTTATGGGACGTCTTGAATCCAACCAAACTGTCTTGACTGTCTCGCAGAATGAATCCTTGTGGTTTGAAGCATCACACAATAACACTGTGAGAAAACCTCCATTTCCTCATGATGCCCCACACCTTCATAAATGGGCCATCATGGACAGAAACTCTGGAGACACAATGCAGCACTCTGCCTGGCCTCCAATGCAGCACTCTGCCTGGCCCTATAGGGCTAACCAGAAACGCCAAATGAGTAACAACCTGCATGCCACTCGACCATACCCCAATTATACAGTCTAGCCTGTGCACTAAAGCCCTGTCTGACACAGCCTGAGGGCAGACCTCCAGTCCAACACCAGGACAGCTGGCCGTACACTGAGCATATCATACCCACAATGGCTTTAGGCCATCATCTCTACCCAACCTCAATTTTCACCTTCAGAACCTAGACCTTATCTCCACTCACTGCTCAGGAGTGAACGTGATGCAAGAATCAGAACTTCTCCTTCGCCATGGCAAGAAACCTTGTGGTTTGCATGTTGTCCAACGTTCATTGTAGGAGAAAGCAGCATGGACTATGAGGTCCCACCTATCCCTGAGGGCCACAATTTGCACAAACACATATTGTGACCCTCAGCGTGAGCCCTATCCTCATGTGAAGCCTCTTAGTGACTGGAACAACAGCCCACATATGGGGCTTGCCAAGCCCCTAGTCACCCAATCTCAACCAGAGTTCGAGATGTCTAGTCACCCGACTCAGGGCTCTGCTCTGGAATCCCTCTTTGGTGGGACACCTGAGGTTAAAAAAAAAAAAATACAGAAAGGACTTTTCCCATCCACAGAATGATCCCAACCCCTTGGGATCAGGCCAAATCACCAGAGAAAGAATTGTCCATGGCCCTTGAGAACACCCCGACATTCCACGGCCACCGTTGACACAAAATCCAGAGACAAAAGCCTGAGCAAGCGCCACATACTCGCCCTTTGTTCATAGCCCGGAAAATTCTCACGGTCTGTAGATCCAGCCTTCATACATACATCCCCAAACCTAAGCTGAGTTTGTGTTTTCAGACTTCGGTCCCCAAAGGCATGGCCCACACACCATCCAAGCTGGGGCCCCTGGAGCCACACCTCAGGACTGTGGCTTCCCTCTCCAGGGGAATTCTGCCATTTCCATTGGCCACAACCTTATAGATTAGGAGAAACCTCCAAACTCCCCGAGGCCATCCGAATAGTGTTGGCTGCCCAGGACAAACAGGGATGATCTTTCACAAGTTAGGAAACTACCTCCACTCAGACCCAGAGACAGATATCCCCATAGAATAAGATTGAAATGGACAGGCACTTAGGCCCTAATCAGATCCATTGCTTTTGTTTCCAGGCATCTCTCCTCAGAGGCCTGGTTTCCAATACCAGCATAGGGGGATTACTGAGGCACTCATCAGAAAAATCTCGTCTCCACATAGGAAATTTACTCTTTGGAGCTCTATAAAAACCTCTGTTTAGGAGAATCTTTCAGGGCCCCGGATCAAGCGCCCCATTCCAAGGTCTCCATGGACTTAAACCCACATTATGATCTATCCTCGGGAGCGTCCATGTCAACTCAACCCCCTTGGTTTCTCCCCCAGGGCCTGCAGATCAAACCTGCCTTGTCGCTAGGAGACAACTAGAATGGGAGGTGGGCTGCCTAGGCATCAATCCTTAGAACCCTACTCTGGAGTCATTCCATATGGGACATCCTAGAGCCATCCAACAGGTCTCAAGTGTCCCACAGAAGGAATCTTTGCAGTCTGGAGCATCTCAGAACTCCCATTGTGGGAAAATCTACATGGCCTCTTGAGACGCTCCACTTTATAAAGTGGCCATCATGGACAGAAACTCCAACCTGAGCAAACGTCTGATATTCGCCCTGACTTCAGGTGCATGAGATCTTGATTCAGCTCTGCAGACTGTGCCTTCTGTGCCCTCACCCCAAAAAATAAGCCTAGCTTGTGGTCTCAGACTACAGTCCTCACACCCCTGGCCCAAAAGCCCTACAGTTTGGCAATACTGGGGCCACAATGCAGCACTCTGCCTGCCCTCCCAGAGAAAAAACGTTGCCTTATGGAACTACCTAGAGACCCGAATGAGGATCAATTGAACGCCACTCGACTGCACCCCAAATATTCAGTCTACCCTGTCTAATGCCTTGTCTGACACAGCATGAGCCCACACCTCCAGACCTACGCTCAACAGCTGGCCGCACACTGAGCTCATTGGACCCAACAGGTCCTTAGGTCTTCATCTCTTCCCAACCTCGGTTTTCGGGTTTCAGAACCTAGACCTAAACTCCAATCACTGTCCAGCGGTGAACGTGATGCAGAAGTCACAACTCTTCCTTCGCCATGGCCAGAAACCTTGTGGTTGGCATATTCTCCAACGTTCAGTGTCGGAGAATCCAGCGTGGCCCATGAGGCCCTTCCCATGCTTGAGGGCCTTGTTGGCATAAATAGGCATTGTGACCCTCAGCATGAGCCCTGTCCTCAAGGAAGGCCTCTCAGTGTCTGAATCAAGAGCCCACATATTGGACTTGCCATGCCCCTAGGCCCCCAAACTAAAACAGAGGTGGGGTTGTCCAGTTGTCCCTCCCGAGGACTCTGCTCTGGAATCCCTCCTTTATTGGGACACATGAGGTACAAAAAATAAAATAAAATAAAATAAAAAACAGATAGGACTCCTCCCATCCCACAGAACATACACAAACTCTTGGGATTGGGTCAAATCCTCAGAGAAGGAAAGCCGTCCACAACCCATGAGGCCACGCCAGCATTCCACCCACATTGTTGACACAAATCCAGAGACAAAATCTGAGCAAGCACCTCAAACTCACACTTTTTCATATCCTGAAGTGTTATCACGGTTTGTAGATTGGGCGTGCCATAACTATGTCCCCAATCCTAAGCGGAGTTTGTGTTTTCAGATTTTTGCTCCACAGGCCTGGCCCACACACCCTCAAGGTTGGGCCCCTAGAGCCAAACTCAGAACTTTGCCTGCCCTCTCCAGGGGATTTCTGCCCATTCCATTGACCACAAACCTATAGATTAGGAGAAACTCCAAAGTCCCGAGGCCATTCCAATATTATAGGTCGCCCAGGACAAACAGGGGAGATCTGACACAATCTGAGCAACTACCTCACCTCAGATACTTAGACACGTATCCCCAGCAAAGAGATTGAACCGGACAGGCACCTAGGCTCTAATCATATCCATTACTTTTGTTTTCAGTCATCTCTCCTCAGAGGCCTGTTTTCCAATACCAGCATATGGGAGATACCTTAGGCACTCATCAAAACAATTCTCTTCTCTACATAGGAAACATACTCTTTAGAGCTCCATCAAAACCTCCGGTTATGAACATCCCTCAAGGACCCGGATCAAGACCCCATTCCAAGGTCTCCATGGACACAAATGCACATTATGACCCATCCTCAACTCACCCATTTCAACACACCCGCCTCGGTTGCTCCACTAGATCAGGCAGATCGAACTTGCCTTGGCTCTATGAGACACCTGGAATGGGAGGCAGGCTGCCCAGGCATCCATCCTTAGAACCCTGCTCTGGATAACTTCCTTATGGGATGTCCTGGAGCCATCCACCGGTCTCACCTGTCCCACAGAAGGAATCATTGCGGTTTGGAGCATCTCACAATTCAAATCGTGGGAAAAACTCCATGTCCTCGTGACACCCTCCCCTTCATGAAGGGGCCGTCATGGACAGAAACTCCGACCTAAGCCAACGTCTGATCCTAGCTCTGTCTTCAGGTATACGGGATCTCGAATCATCTCTGCAGAAGGTGCCTGCCGTCCCTTCACCCCGAAATCTAAGTCTGGCTTGTGTTCTCAGAATTTTTTCCTCACACTCCTGGCCCACAAGCCTTCCAGTTTGGGAATTCTGGAGCCATTATGTGACACTGTGTCTTCCCTCCAGAAGAAAAACGTTGCCCTCTGGGGCTACCCAGTAACCACAAATGAGTACCATCCTGCACGAAACTCGACTGCACCCCAATGATACAGTCTAGCCTGGACACTAATTCGCTGTCTGCCACAGCCTGAGCCTGCACCTCCCAACCCACACTCAACAGCTGGCTGAACACTGAGCACATCAGACACACAATGGCCTTAGGGCTTCATCTCTTCCCAACCTCAGTTTTCAGGCTTCAGAACCTAGACGTTAAATCCAATCACAGTCCAGGAGTGAAAGTGTTGCAGAAATTAGAACTCGTTCTTCCCCATGGCCAGAAAACTTGTGGTTGCCATATTGTGCAATGTTCAGTGTAGGAGAAACCAGCATGGTACATTAGGCCACGCCCTGACTTGAGGGGCTCCTTGGGCTCAAAAACACATTGTGAAACTCAGTGTGAGACCTATCCTCAAGGAAGGCCTCTCAATGTCTGGACCAAGAGCCCAAATATGAAGCTTGCCATGTTCTTAGGTCCCAATGTTAACCAGAGGTCTGGTTGTCCAGTCGCCCCTCCCCAGGACTCTGCTCTGGAATGCCTCTTTTGGTGGTCCACCTGAGGTAAAAAAAACAGAAAGACCTCCTCCCTTCCGACAGAATGACCCCAAACTCTTGGGATCGGGTCAAATCCCCAGAAAGAGAGCCTCATCGATGGCCCATGAGGACCCCCCGACATTCCATGGCAATCAGTGACACATTTCCAGAAAAAAAAAAAAAAAAAGCATGAGCAAGCACCTCACATTCGCCCTTTGTTCATATCCCGAAGAGTTCTCCTCACGGTCTATAGATTGGGCCGGCCATACCTACATCCTCCAACCTAAGTGGAGTTTGTGTTTTCAGACTTTTATTCCAAATAACCTTGGACCACACACGCTCCACACTTGGGTCCCTGGAGCCACACCTCAGGACTGTGCTTCCCGTTCAGGGGAATTCTTCCCATTCCATTGGCCACAACCTTGCAAATGAGGAAAAACCTCCAAAGTCACCGAGGCCATCCCAATAGTTTAGGCCGACCAGGACAAATAGGTGTGATCTCAAACCACCTGAGCAACTACCTCCACTCAGACAACAGATGTCCCCAGAGAACAATATTGAACCGGACAGGCCCCTAGGCCCTAATCAGATCCATTGCTTTGGTTTCCAGGCATCTCTCCTCAGAGGCCTCGTTTCCAATACCAGCATATGGTGGTTTCCTGAGGCACCAATAAGAACAAATCTCGTCTCCCCATGGAAAACTTGCTCATTGGACCTTTGTCATAACCTCTGGTTAGGAGAATCCTTCAGGGCCCTGGTGCCACTGCCCCATACCAAGGTCTCCATGGACTCAAACCAACATTAAGACCATCCTCAGGAAAGTCCATTCAACTCAGCCCCCTCTGTTGCTACCCCAAGCCAGCAGAACAAACGTTTCTTGTTGCTAGGAGACAATTGGAATGTGAGGCTGCTGCCCAGGCATCCATACGTAGAACCCTGTTCTGGAAAAATACATTATAAGATGTCCTGGAGCCATCCAACAAATCTTAATTGTCCCACAGAAGGAATCCTTGCGGTTTGGAGCATCTCACAACTCCAATAGTGGCAAAACCCCCATGGCCTCATAATGCCCCCTCTTCTTGAAGGGGCCAAAAAGGAAAGAAACCCAAACCTGAGCCAAATTCTGATCCTCGACCTAACTTCAGACGCATGAGATCTCAATTCAGCTCTGCAGAGTGTGCCTGCCATGCCCTTGCCCCGAAACCTAAGCCTAGCTTGTGTTCTCAGCTTCCGTCCTCACTCTCCTGGCCCACAAGCCCTCCAGTTTGGGAATTCCGAAGCCACAATGCAGCACTCTGCCTGCCCTCCAGAAGAAAAACTTTGCCCTATGCTGCTAATAAGAAACCCCAAATGATTTTCTAATGCATGTCACTCGATGTTAAAGCAATTATACAGCCTACCCTGTATACTAATGCCCTGTCTGGCACAGCCTGAGACAAGACATCCCAAACGACACCCAGACAGCTGGCCCCAACCTGGACACATAGGACCCGCTATTGCTGTATGTCGTCATCTCTTCCCAACCTCGGTTTTCAGGCTTCAGAACCTAGACCTTAAATCCAATCATAGTCCAGGAGTGAAAGTGTTGCAGAAATTAGAACTCCTTCTTCCCCATGGCCAGAAAACTTGTGGTTGCCATATTGTGCAATGTTCAGTGTAGGAGAAACCAGCATGGTACATTAGGCCACGCCCTGACTTGAGGGGCTCCTTGGGCTCAAAAACACATTGGGAAACTCAGTGTGAGACCTATCCTCAAGGAAGGCCTCTCAGTGTCTGGACCAAGAGCCCACATATGGGGCTTGCCATGTTCTTAGGTCCCAATGTTAACCAGAGGTCTGGTTGTCCAGTTGACCCCACCCACGACTCTGCTCTGGAATCCCTCTTTTGCTGGTCCACCTGAGGTAAAAAAAAAAAACAAATAAACAAAAAAAAAATAAACAAAAAAAAACAGAAAGGCCTCCTCCCTTCAGACAGAATGACCCCAAACCCTTGGGATCGGGTTAAATCCCCAGAAAGGGAGCTTCATCGATGGCCCATGAGGACACCACGACATTTCATGGCAATCGGTGACACATTTCCAGAAAAAAAAAAAAAAAAAAAGCATGAGCAAGCACCTCACATTCGCCCTTTGTTCATATCCCTTGGAGTTCTCCTCACGGTCTATAGATCGGGCCGGCCATACATACATCGTCTAACCTAAGTGGAGTTTGTGTTTTCAGACTTTTGTCCAAATAGCCCTGGACCACAAACGCTCCACACTTGGGTCCCTGGAGCCACACCTCAGGACTGTGCTTCCCTTTCAAGGGAATTCTTCCCATTCCATTGGCCACAACCTTGCAAATGAGGAAAAACCTCCAAAGTCACCGAGGCCATCCCAATAGGGTAGGTCGCCCAGGACAAACAGGGGTGATCTCAAACCAGCTGAGCAACTACCTCCACTCAGACAACAGATGTCCCCAGAGAAGAATATTGAACCGGACAGGCCCCTAGGCCCTAATCAGATCCATTGCTTTGGTTTCCAGGCATCTCTCCTCAGAGGCCTCGTTTCCAATACCAGCATATGGTGGTTTCCTTAGGCACCAATAAGAACAAATCTCGTCTCCCCATGGAAAACTTGCTCATTGGAGCTTTGTCATAACCTCTGGTTAGGAGAATCCTTCAGGGCCCTGGTGCCACTGCCCCATACCAAGGTCTCCATGGACTCAAACCAACATTAAGACCATCCTCAGGAAAGTCCATTTCAACTCAGACCCCTATGTTGCTACCCCAAGCCAGCAGATCAAACGTTTCTTGTTGCTAGGAGACAATTGGAATGTGAGGCTGGCTGCCCAGGCATCCATATTTAGAACGCTGTTCTGGAAAAATACCTTATAAGACGTCCTGGAGCCATCCAACAAATCTTAATTGTCCCACAGAAGGAATCCTTGCGGTTTGGAGCATCTCACAACTCCAATAGTGGAAAAACCCCCATGGCCTCATAATCCCCCCTCTTCTTGAAGGGGCCAACATGGACAGAAACTCAACCCTGAGGTAAGTCTGAACCTCGACTGACTTCAGACGCATGAGATCTCAATTCAGCTCTGCAGAGTGTGCCTGCCATGTCCTTGCCCCGAAACCTAAGCCTAGCTTGTGTTCTCAGCTTCCGTCCTCAATCTCCTGGCCCACAAGCCCTCCAGTTTGGGAATTCCGAAGCCACAATGCAGCACTCTGCCTGCCCTCCAGAAGAAAAACTTTGCCCTATGCTGCTAATAAGAAACCCCAAATGATTTTCTAATGCATGCCACTCGATTGTAAAGCAATTATACAGCCCACCCTGTATACTAATGCCCTGTCTGGCACAACCTGAGACAAGACATCCCAAACGACACCCAGACAGCTGGCCCCAACCTGGACACATAGGACCCGTTATGGCTGTAGGTCGTAATCTCTTCCCAACCTCGGTTTTCAGGCTTCAGAACCTAGACCTTATCTCCAATCACTGCCCAGGGGTGAACGTGATGCAGAAATTAGAATTCCTCCTTCCCCATGGCCAGAAACCTTGCGGTTGGCATGTTGTCCAACAATCAATTGGGAAAACCTGCATTGTCCGAAAGGCCACGCCAGTGCTTGATGGCCGCCTAGGGCACAGACATGCATTGTGACCTGCAGCGTGAGTCCCGTATTAAAGTAACGCCTCTCAGTGGCTGGACCAAGATCCTGCATATGGGGCTTGTCATATCCATAAGCCCCCAGGCTTAACCAGAGGGCGAGTATTCCAGTTGTCAGTACCCACTGCTATGCTCTAGAATCCCTCTACTGGGGGGACACATGAAGCAGAAAACAGGACACTTCCCTTCCCACAGAATGACCCCAAACTCTTGGGGGCTGGACAAACTACCAGAGAGGGAGACTTCTACGACCCATGAGGCAACTCCTACATTAAACGGCCATTGTGGACAAAACATCCAGAGACAAAAGCCTGAGCGACTGCCTCCCTCTCACCCTTCTTTCATATCCAGAGGAGCTCCCCTCATGGACTGTAGATCAGACCTGCCGTAACCTCGGCCCCAACCCTGAGCTGAGTTAGGGTTTTTGGATGTCTGTCTGCACAGCCATGGCCCACACAGCCTCCAGGCTGGGGTCTCTGGAGCCACACCACAGAACTGTGCCTGCTCTCTCCTAAGAAACTGCCCATTCCATTGGCCACAACTCTACAAAATAGTAGAAACCTCAAGGTCCCCAAGGACATCCCACTACCGCAAGCCGCACTGGACAAATAGGGGCATTATGACACAAGCTGAGCAACTACTACCTACATGCAGACACACAGACAGATATCCGCAGAGACAGAAGATTGAACCAGACAGGCCCCTAGGCCCTATTATGAACTCTTGCTTTGGTGTCCAGGTATCACTCCTCAGAGGCCTGGGTTCGAAGACCAGCATACGGGGCTTTCCTGAGGCACCAGAGAGAAGACCTCTCATCTCCACATGGGAACCTTCCTTGTTGGAGTTGTGTCAAGCCCTTCGGGTTGGAGAATCCTGCAGAGTCCCTTAGCTACTGCCACATTCCAAGGTCTCCATGGCCACCAACCCACATTATGACTCATCCTCAGGAGAGTCCATTTAAACTCAGCCTTCTGGGTAGCTCACCCAAGAGCCCGCAGATTGAGCGTGCCTTGTCTCGACCAGGCAATGGGAAGGTGAGTTGGCGTTTCTCGGCATCCATGCTTAGGCCCCTGCTCTCGAGTCTTTTTGTATGGGGCATCCTGGAACCATCCAATAGTACTCGACTGTCCTGAAGAAGGAAACTTTGAAGTTTGGAGCAGCTCACAACTCCCAGCGTAGGGAAACCTCCCTGGCCTCATGACGCCCCCACCCCCTTCAGGAAGGGGCCGTCATGGACACATACTCCAGCTTGAGGCAACATCTGATACTCGCCCTGACCTCACCTGCAGGAGATCTCGATTCAGCCTTGCAGAGTGGGCCTGCCATGCTCTTGGCCCCAAAACTCGTGCTAGCTTGTGTTTTCAGACTTCCTTCCTCACAATCCTGGCCACACCCCTCCAGTTTGGCAATTCTGGAGACACAATGCAGCACTCTGCCTGCCCTCCAGAAGAAAAATGTTGCCCTATAGGGCTAACCGGAAACACCAAATGAGTAACAACCTGCATGCCACTCGACCATACCCCAATTATACAGTCTAGCCTGTGCACTAAAGCCCTGTCTGACACAGCCTGAGGGCAGACCTCCAGTCCAACACCCAGACAGCTGGCCGTACACAGAGCATATCACACCCACAATGGCTTTAGGCCATCATCTCTACCCAACCTCAGTTTTCACCTTCAGAACCTAGACCTTATCTCCACTCACTGCTCAGGAGTGAACGTGATGCAAGAATCAGAACTTCTCCTTCGCCTTGGCAAGAAACCTAGTGGTTGGCATGTTTTCCAATGTTCATTGTAGGAGAAAGCACCATGGACTAAGAGGCCCCACCTATCCCTGAGGGCCACAATGTGCACAAACACACATTGTGACACTCAGCGTGAGCCCTATCCTCATGTAAAGCCTCTTAGTGACTGGAACAACAGCCCACATATGGGGCTTGCCAAGCCCCTAGTCCCCCAATCTCAACCAGAGTTCGAGATGTCTAGTCACCCCTACTCAGGGCTTTACTCTGGAATCCCTCTTTGGTGGGACACCTGAGGTAAAAAAAAAAATACATAAAGGACTCTTCCCATCCACAGAATGATCCCAACCACTTGGGATCAGGCCAAATCACCAGAGAAAGAATTGTCCATGGCCCTTGAGGACACCACGACATTCCACGGCCACCGTTGACACAAAATCCAGAGACAAAAGCCTGAGCAAGCGCCACATACTCGCCCTTTGTTCATATCCCGGAAAATTCTCACGGTCTGTAGATCGAGCCTTCATACATACATCCCCAAACCTAAGCTGAGTTTGTGTTTTCAGACTTCTGTCCCCACAGGCATGGCCCACACACCATCCAAGTTGGAGCCCCTGGAACCACACCTCAGGACTGTGGCTTACCTCTCCAGGGGAATTCTGCATTTCCATTGGCCACAACCCTATAGATTAGGAGTATCCTCCAATCTCCACGAGGCCATCCGAATAGTGTTGGCTGCCCAGGACACACAGGGATGATCCTTCACAAGTTAGGAAACTACCTCCACTCAGACCCAGAGACAGATATCCCCATAGAATAAGATTGAACTGGACAGGCACTTAGGCCCTAATCAGATCCATTGCTTTTGATTCCAGTCATCTCTCCTCAGAGGCCTGGTTTCCAATACCAACATATGGGAGATTCCTTAGGCACTCATTAAAACAATTCTCTTCTCTACATAGGAAACATACTCTTTAGAGCTCCATCAAAACCTCCGTTATGAACATCCCTCAAGGCCCCGGATCCAGCACCCCATTCCAATGTCTACATGGACACAAATGCACATTATGACCTATCCTCAACTCACCCATTTCAACACACCCGCCTCGGTTGCTCCCCTGGATTCAGCAGATAGAACTTGCCTTGGCTCTATGAGACACCTGGAATGGGAGGCAGGCTGCCCAGGCATCCATCCTTAGAACCCTGCTCTGGATAACTTCCTTATGGGATGTCCGGGAGCCATCCAACAGGTCTCACCTGTCCCACAGAAGGAATCATTGCGGTTTGGACCATCTCACAATTCCCATCGTGGGAAAACCTCCATGTCCTCGTGACATGGAGAAACCAGCATTCACCCTGTGGCACCGCCAATTCTAGAGTGCGAAGAGGACATAAACACGCATTGTGACCAACAGCGTGAGCCCTGTACTCTAGTAAGTACTCTCAGTGGCTCGAACATTAGATGTCATAATGGGCTTGACTAGTCCCTAGGCCCCAATTTGTAACCAGATTTCTGGTTGTCCAGTCGGCCCTCACCAGGGCACTACTCTGGATCCCTCATTTGGTTGGACACCTGAGGTTAAAAAACAAAACAATGCAAATCAACAACAACAACAAATCGGACTTCTACCATCCCACAGAATGACCCCAAAATCTTGCGACGGGGCCAAACCCCCAGAGAGTAAGACTCGTCCATTTCCCATGAAGTCACCCGGAAATTTCACGACCATGAGTGACACGATATCCAGAGACAAACACTTGAGCAAGAGCCTCACACTCGCCCTTTTTTCATATCCCGAAGAGTTCTCCTCATGGTCTGTAGATCAGTCCTGCCATACCTATGACCCGAAACATAAGCCGAGTTTGTGTTTTCAGACAACTGTCCAAACAGCTCTGGCCTACACACCCTACAGGCTCAGGCCCCTGGAGCCAAACCTGAGGACTCATCTACATATGGGCAACTTGCACGTTGGAGCTGTGTCAAAGCCTATCTTTGGAAAAACCCTTCAGGACCCCAGTGCAACCGCTTCATTCCAAGGTCTCCATAGATACAAAAACACATTAGGACCCATCCACAAAAGAGTCCATTTCAACTCAGCTTCCTTGGTTACTCCCCCAGATCCAGCAGATCTAACCTGTCTTGTTGCTAGGACACAATTCGAATGCGAGGTGGGCTACCCAGCCTTCCATCCTTAGAACCCTGCTTGGAATCGTTGGCCTGGAGCCAACGAACAGGTCTCAATTGTCCTGCAGAAGAATCTTAGCAGTTTGGAGCTTCTCACAACTAACATCGAGGGAAAACCCCCATCGCCTCGTGACCCCCCCCTTCATGAAGGGGCATTCAGGGACAGAAACAACAACCTGAGGGATCATCTGATCCTCGCCCTGACTTCAGAAGCACGAGAACTCGATTCAGGTCTGTAGATTGTTCCTGCCTTGTCCTCACCCAGAAACCTAAGCCTAGCTTGTGTTCTCAGATTTCCGTCCTCAGACTGCTGGCCCACAAGCCTCCAGTTTGCAAACCATAACTATAATGCAGCACTCTGCCTGCCCTCAGGAAGAAAAACATTGCCCTGTGGGGCTACCCAGAAACCCCAAATGGGGATCAACCTGCACGCCATTCGACTGTACCCCAAATATATAGGCTGACCTCTGCACTCTTGCCCTTTCTGACACAGCCTGAGCCTGGATTTCCTGGCCCCCCCCAAAAAGCTGGCCGCTCACTGAGCACATCGGACCCGCCTTGCCCTTAGGTCGTCATCTGTTCCCAACCTCGTTTGTCAAGTTTCAGAACCTAGACCTTATCTCCAATCACTGCCCAGACTTGAAAGTGATGCAGAAATCACAACTCCTTCCCCATGGCAGGAAACCATGTGGTTGGCATGTTGTCCAATGTTCAGTGTAGTTGAAAACAGTGTGGCCCATGAGGCCCCGCCGATGGTTGAAGGCCACATTGGTCAAAATCACACATTGTGACCCTCACCCTGATCCCAGTCCTCAGGTAAGGCCTCTCAGGGGCTGGATTAAGAGACAGCATAGGGTTTTTCTCGAGGCACCCATCAGAACAAATCTCGTCTCCACAAGGGAACTTGTGCATTGAGCTATGTCAAAAGCTTAGGAGAATACTTCAGTGTCCCGGTGCCACCGCTCCATTTTAAGGCCCTCATGGACACAAAAACACATTAGGACCCATCCTCAGGAAAGTCCATTTTAAGTCAGCCACCCCTGTTGCTCCCTCAGAGCCATCAGATCTAAACTGTCTTGTTGCTAGGAGACAATTGGAATGCGAGGCCGGCTTCCCAGACATCCATCCTCGAACGGTGCCCTGGATTCATTCCATATGGGATGTCCTGAAGCTGCCCAACAGGTCTCAATTGTCCCGCAGAATGAATCCTTGAAGGGGGCATCCCAAAACTCCCAACGTAGGAAAACCTCCATGGCCTCGAGATTCCACTCCCTTCATGAGGGGCCGTCATGCACAGAAACTCCAACCTGAGCCAACGTCTGATCCTCGCCCTGACTTCAGATGCATGAGATATTGGTTCAGATCTACAGTGTTCCCTGCCGTGTCCTCGTCCTGAAACCCAAGTCTAGCTTGTGTTCTCAGACTTCCGTCCTCACACTCCTAAACACGAAGCCCTCAAGTTTGGCAATTCCGGACCGACAATGAAGCACTCTTCCTGCCCTCTAGAAAACAAATTTTGCCTAATGAGCTGCCTAGATAACTTATATGAGGATAAATCTACATGGCACTCGACTGTACCCAAATTATATAGTCTAACCTGGGCACTAATGCACTGTATGACACAACCTGAGCCCGGACCTCCTGAACAACACCCAGACAGCTGACCACACACTGAGAACATCAGACCCGCCATGGCCTTAGGTCATCATCTCTTCCCTACCTCAGTTTTCAGGCTTCAGAACATAGACCTTATCTCCAATCACTTCCCAGGGGTGCCTGTGATGCAGAAATCAGAACTCTTCCTTACCCAAGGCAAGAAATCTTATGGTTGGCATGTTGTCCAACGTTCAGTGTAGGAGAAACCAGGATTCAAAATGAGGCCCCGCCCATTCTTGTTTGCGATGTGGGCATAAACACGCATTGTGACCCTCAGCGTGAGTCCTGACCTCTAGTAAGTCCTCTCAGTGGCTCGAACATTAGATGTCATAATGGGCTTGACATGTCCCTAGGCCCAAATTTGTAACCAGATTTCTGGTTGTCCAGTCGGCCCTCCCCAGGGCTCTACTCTGGAATCCCTCATTTGGTGGGACATCTGAGGTTAGAAAACAAAACAAAGTAAATCAACAACAACAACAAAACGGACTTCTTCCATCCCACAGAATGACCCCAAAATCTTGCGACGGAGCCAAACCCCCAGAGAGTAAGACTCGTCCATTTCCCATGAAGTCACCCGGAAATTTCACGACCATGAGTGACACGATATCCAGAGACAAAAACTTGAGCACGAGCCTCACACTCGCCCTTTTTTCATATCCCGAAGTTTCTCCTCATGGTCTGTAGATCAATCCTGCCATACCTATGACCCGAAACATAAGCCGCGTTTGTGTTTTCAGACAACTGTCCAAACAGCTCTGCCTACACACCCTACAGGCTCAGGCCCCTGGAGCCAAACCTGAGGACTGTACTTGCCCTCCCAAGGGAATTGTATGTGCCCATTCCAATGGCCACAACCTACTAATAGGATAAACCTCCAAACTCCCTGGGGCCATCCCAATAGTGGTGGCTTCCCAGGACAAACAGGGGCAATCTGAGCCCATCTGAGCACCTACATGCACTCAGACGCATAGACTGATGTCCCCAGAGGTAAAAAGGTACGAACAGGCCCTTAGGCACTATTAGGATTCATTGTTGTGGTATCCAGTCATCTCTCCTCAGAGTCCTGGATTTCAATACCAGCATATGGCTGTTTCCTGACTCATCCGTCAGAACAAATCTCATCTACATATGGGAAACTTGCACGTTGGAGCTGTGTCAAAACCTCTGTTTGAAAAAACCCTTCAGGACCCCAGTGCCACCGCTTCATTCCAAGGTCTCCATAGACACAAAAACATATTAGGATCCATCCACAGGAGAGTCCATTTCAACTCAGATCCAGATTGCTCCGCCAGATCCAGCAGATATAACCTGTATTGTTGCTAGGACACAATTGGAATGCAAGGTGGGCTACCCAGGCATCCATCCTTAGAACCCTGCTCGGAATCGTTGGCCTGGAGCCAACCAACATGTCTCAATTGTCCTGCACAAGAATCTTTGCAGTTTGGGGCTTCTCACAACTAACATCGTGGGAAAACCCCCACGACCTCTTGACCCCGCCCCTTCATGAAGGGGCCATCAGGGTCAGAAACACCAACCTGAGGGATCATCTGATCCTCGCCCTGACTTCAGAAGCACGAGATCTTGATTCAGGTCTGTAGATTGTTCCTGCCTTGTCCTCACCCAGAAACCTAAGCCTAGCTTGTGTTCTCAGATTTCCGTCCTCAGACTACTGGCCCACAAGCCTCCAGTTTGCAAACCATAACTATAATGCAGCCCTCTTCCAGCCTTCAGGAAGAAAAACATTGCCCTCTGGGGTTACCCAGATACCCAAATGAGGATCAATCTGATGTCCCCAGAAGAAAAAAGGAATGAACAGGCCACTAGGCACTAATCGGATCCATTGCTATGATTTCCAGACATGTCTCCTCAGAGGCCTGGATTTCAATACCAGCATATGGCTGTTTCTTGACTCACCCATCAGAACAAATCTCATCTACACATGGGAAACTTGCACGGTGGAGCTGTGTCAAAGTCTCTGTTAGAAGAACCCATCAGGGACCCAGTGCCACCGCTTCATTCCAAGGTCTCCATAGACACAAAAACATATTAGGACACATCCACAGGAGAGTCCATTTCAACTCAGCCTCCTCAGTTGCTCCCCCAAATCCAGCAGATATAACCTTTCTTGTAGCTAGGAGAAAATTGGAATGCGAGGTGGGGTACCCAGCCATCCATCCTCAGAACCATGCTTGGAATCCTTGGCCTGGCGCCAACTAACAGGTCTCAATTGTTTGGAGAAGAATCTTTGCAGTTTGGAGCTTCTCACAAATCCCATCGTGCGAAAACCCCCATGGCCTCGTGATTCCCCCCCTTCAATAAGGGGCCATCAGGGACAGAAAGTTTAACCTGAAGATCATCTGATCCTCACCCTGACTTCAGATGCACGAGATCTCGATTCAGGTCTGTAGATTGTGACGCCCATGTCCTCACCCATAAAAACTAAGCCTAGCTTGTGTTCTCAGACTTCAGTCCTCAGACTACTGGCCCACAAGCCCTCCAGTTTGGCAATCCAGAAGTACAATGTGGCACTCTGCCTGCTCCCTGGAAGAAGAACATTGCCCTCTGGGGCTACCCAGAAACCCCAAATGAGGATCAACCTGCACGCCATTTGGCTGTACACCAAATATATAGGCTGAAGTGGGCACAATTGCCCATTCTGAAACAGCCTGAGACTGGAACTCCTGGTCCCACCAAGACAGCTGGCCGCACACTGAGCACATCGGACCCGCCATGGCCTTAGGTCGTCGTCTCTACCCAACCTCGGTTTTCAGGCTTCAGAACCTAGACCTTATCTCCAATCACTGCCCAGGGTTGAAAATGTTGCAGAAATCCGAACTCGTTCCCTTGGCAAGAAACCTCGTGGTTGGCATGTTGTCCAACGTTCAGTGTAGTTGAAACCAGTGTGGCACATGAGACCCAGCCCATGCTTGAGGGCCACATTGGTCACAAACACACATTGTGACCCTCACCCTGAGCCCGGTCCTCAGGCAAGGCCTCTCAGTGGCTGCATGAAGAAACAGCATTTTGGGCTTGCCATGCCCCTAGACCCCAATTTTTAACCATAGTTCGGCTTGTCCCTTCACTCTTGCCCAGGGCTCTGCTTTGGAATTCCTCTTTTGGTGGGACACCTCAGGTAACAAACCTGAAAGGAGTCCTCCCATCCCACAGATTCACGAAAAAGAATTGGGATAGGTCCAAATCCACAGAGAGGAAGATTCGTCCATGGCCCATGAGGCCTCCCCGACATTCCACGGCCATCGCTGATACAAAATCCAGAGACAAAAGCCTGAGCAAGCGCCTCAGACTCGCTCTTTCTTCTATCCTGAAGAGTTCTTCTCATGATTTGTAGTTCGGCCGTGCCATACCTACGTCCCCAAACCTAAGCTGAGTTTGTGTTTTTTGAGTTCTGTCCTCAAAGTCCTGGGCCACACACCCTCCAGGCTGGGCCCCTGGAACCACACATTAGGACTGTGCCTAACCAATCCATGGGAATTCTGCCCATTCCATTATCCAAAACCGTACAAATTAGGAGAAACCTCCAAATTCCCTGAGGCCATACCAATGGTGTAGGTTGTCCGGGACAAAAAAGGGCCGTCTGACTCCAGCTGAGCATCTACCTCCACTCAAACCATAGATGGATGTCCCCAGAGAAGAAGATTGACCAGACAGGACCCCAGGCCATAATGGGATCCATAGCTTTGGTTTACAGGCATGTCTCCTCAAAAGCCTGTTTTACAATACCAGCTGAAGGCTTCTCCAGAGGCACCCATCAGAACAAATCTCGTCTACACATGGGAAACTTGCATGTTGGAGCTCTCTCAAAGCCTCTGGTTAGAAGGACATTTCAGGTTCCCGGTGCCAGCGCCTCATTCCAAGGTCTCCATGGAGACACACCCACATTAGGACCCATCCACAGGAGAGTCCATTTCAACTCAGCCCCCTCAGTTGCTCCCCCTGATCCAGCAGATCTAACCCGTCTTGTCGCTAGGAGATGATTGGAATGAGAGGCAGGCTTCCCAGCCATCCATACTTAGAACCATTCTCAGAATCATGCAGTATGGGAAGTCCTGGAGCCAACCAACAGGTCTCAATAGTCCCGCAGAAGAATCTTTACTGTTTGGAGCATCTCACAACTCCCATCGTGGGAGAACCTCCATGGCCTCGTGATCCCGCCCCCTGCGCTTCATGAAGGGGCCATCAGGGACAGAAGCTCCAACCTGAGCGATCGTCTGATCCTCGCCCTGACTTCAGATGCAGGACATCTTGATTCAGCTCTGCAGAGTGTGCCTGCCGTGCCCTTGCCCAGAAACATAAGTCTAGTTTGTGTTCTCAACTTCCATCCTCACATTCCTGGCCCACAGGCCCTCCAGTTTGGCAATTCCAGAACTACAAGGCAGCACTCTGCCTGCTTTCCGGAAGAAAAACATTGCCCTCTGGGGCTACCCAGATTTCCCAAATGAGGATCAACCTGCATGCCACTTGACTGGACCCCAATTATACAGGCTGCCCTGTGCACTACTGCCCTTTCTGGCACAGCCTGAGACTGAACCTCCTGGCTCGCACCCACCCAGCTAGCCACACACTGAGCACATCGGACTCGCCATGGCCTTAGGCCTTCATCTCTTTCGAACCTCGGTTTTCAGGCTTCAGAACCTAAACCTTATCTCCAGTCACCACCCAGGGTTGAACATGATTCAGGAATCAGAACTTCCCCATGGCAAGAAACCTTGTGGTTGGCATGTTGTCCAACGTAAAGTGTAGTTGAAACCAGTGTGGCCCATGAGGCCCTGCAGATGCTTGAGGTCCAAGTCGGTCACAAACATGCATTGTGACCCTCAACGTGAGCCCAGTTCTCAAGTAAGGCCTCTCAGTGGCTGGACCAAAAGACAGCATATTGGGCTTGCCATGCCCCTAGGCCCCAATTTTTAACCAGATTTCTGGTTGTCCAGTCGCCCCTCCCCAGGGCTCGGCTTTGGAATCCCTCTTTTGGTGGGACACCTGAGGTAACAAACTGAAAGGACTCCTCCCATCCCACAGTTTGACCCAAAACAATTGCAATCAGGCCAAATCCACAGAGCGGAAGACTCGTCCATGGCCCATGAGGCCTCCCCGACATTCCACGCCCATCGTTGTCACAAAATACAGAAACAAAAGCCTGAACAAGTGCCTCACAATCTCTCTTTCTTCATATCCGGAAGAATTCTCCTCACGATCTGTAGATCGGGCCTGCCATACCTACGTCCCTAAACCTAAACTGAGTTTGTGTTTTAGACTTCTGTCTCCACAGTCCTGGTGCACACACCCTGCAGGGTGGGGCCCCTGGAGCCACATATGAAAACTGTGCCTTCCCTCTCCACGGGAATTCTGCCCATTCCATTGTCCATAATCATAAAATTAGGAGAAACCTCCAAAGTCCCCAAGGCCTTCACAATAGTGTAGGCCGCCTGGGACAAACAAGGGCCATCTGACACCAGCTGAGCATCTAACTCCACTAATACCTTAGATGGATGTACACAGAGAAGAAGATTCAACCGGACAGGCCCCTAGGCTCTAAACGGAGCCATTGCTTTGGTTTCCAGTTATCTCTCTTCAGAGGCCTATATTCCAATAACAGTATATGGGGGTTTCCTGAGGCACCAATCAGAACAAATCTCGTCTCCACATGGGAAACTTGTCCTTTGGAGATGTCTCAAAACCTCCGGTTAGGAGAATCCTTCAGGGCCCATGTGCCAACGCCCCATTCCAAGGTCTCCATGGACACAAACCCACATTAGCATCCATCCTCAGGAGAGTCCATTTCAACTCAGCCCCCTTGGTTGCTCTGACAGAGCCAGCATATCAAACCTGTCTATTTGCTAGGAGACAACTGCAATGTGAGGCGGGCTTCCCATGCATCCATCCTTAGATCCCTGCTCTGGTGTCATTCTGTATGGTATGTACTGGAGTGATACAAAAGGTCTCAATTGTTGATCAGAAGGAATCCTTGTTGTTTGGAGCATCTCCCAACTCCCATCGTGGGTAAACCTCCATGGACTGGAGATGCTGTCCCCTTCATAAAGTGGCCAGAATGGACAGAAATTCAAACCTAAGCCTAGGTTTGAACCTCGCCCTGACTTCAGATTCATGATATCCCGATTCAGATCTGCAGAGGGGGCCTGCCGTGCCCTTGCCCAGAACCTATGCCTAACATGTGTTCTCAGACTTATGTCCTCACACTCCCCGTCCACAAGGCATCCACTTTGGAAATTCCAGAGCCACAATGCAGCACTCTGCCTGTCCTCCAGAAGAAAAACATTGCCCTTGGGGCTACCCAGAAATGCCAAATAAAGATCAACCTGCACGGCACTCAGTTGTACCCCAATTATACAATCTACCCTGGGCACTAATGCCCTGTCTGACACAGCCCAAGCTTGGACCTCCCGACCAACACCCAGACAGCTGGCTCCACGCTGAGCATATCAGACCCGACATGGCCTTAGGTCGTCATCTCTTCCCAACCTCGGTTTTCAGACTTCACAACCTAGACCTTATCTCCAATCACTACCCAGGGGTGAATGACATGCAGAAATCAGAATTAATACTTCCCCATGGCAAGAACTCATGTGGTTGACATGTTGACTATCATTCAGTGTAGGAGAAACAAGCATGCACCATGAGTCCCCACCCATGCTTGAGTACCACGAGGGCATAAACACGCATTGTGACCCTCAGCATGAGTTCTGTCCTCAATGAAGGCCTCTCAGTGGCTGGACCATTAGAAGGCATATTGGGCTTGCCATGCCCCTAGGCACGTATTTTTAGTTAGATTTCTTATTGTCCAGGGCTCTGCTCTGGAATCCCTCTTTTGGTGGGACACCTTAGTTACAAAACTGAATCCCACAGATTAACCCAAAACAATTGGGATCTGGCCAAATCCACAGAGAGAAAGACTCTTCCATGGCCCATGAGGACTCCTCGACATTCCACGGCCATCATTGACACAAAATCCAGGGGCAAAAGCCTGACAAGTGTCACACTTTCACCCTTTATTCAGATCCCAAAAAGTTCTCCTCATAGTCTGTAAATCGGGCCTGCCATACCTACGTCCCCAAACCTAAGCTGAGTTTGTGTTTTCAGACATCTGTCCCCACAGTCCTTGCCCACACACCCTCAAGGCTGGGCCCTTGGAGCCACACATCAGGTCTGTGCCTGCCCACTCCACAGGAATTCTGCCCATTCCATTGTCCATAATCATACAATTTAGGAGAAACCTCCAAAGTCCCCGAGGCCATCCCTATAGTGTAGGCCGCCCGGACAAACAGGAGCGGTCTGATACCAGCTGAGCAACTACCACCATTTCATAAAATAGACAGATGTCGACAGAGAAGAAGATTGAACCAGAGAGGCTCCTAGGACCTAATTGGATGCATTGCTGTGGTTTCTTTGTATCTCTCCTCAGAGGCCTGGTTCTAATACCAGCATATGTGGGTTTTCTGAGGCACCAATTAGAACAAATCTTGTCTCCACATGGAAAACTTGCTCTTTCGAGTTGTTTCAAAATCTCCGGTTAGAATCCTTTAGAGCCCTGGGGCCACCACCCCATTCCAACGTTCTCATGGACACAAACACACATTAAGACCCATCTTCAGGAGAGTCCATTTCAACTCAGCTCCCACGATTGCTCCTGCATAGCCATCAGATCGTACCTGTCTTGTGGCAGGGAGACAATTGGTGTAAGAGGCAGTCTGCTCAGGCATCCATCCTTAGAACCCGGCTCTGGAGTCATTCCATATGGGATGTCCTGGAGCCATCCAACAGTTCTCAATTTTCCCGCAGAAGGAATCCTTGCAGTTTGGAGCATCCCACAACTCCCAACGTGGGAAAACCTCCATGGCTTCGAGATTCCACCCCTTTGATGAAGGGGCCATCATGGACAGAAACTCCAACCTGCACCTAAGTCTGATCCTCGTCCTGACTTCAGATGAATGAGATTCTGATTCGGATCTGCAGAGGCTGCCTGTCGTGCCCTCGCCCTGAAACTTAAGTCTAGCTTATGATCTCAGACTTACGTCCTCACACTCCTGGTCCCGACGCCCTCAAGTTTGGCAATTCTGGACCCACAATGCTGCACTCTGCCTGCCCACCAGAAGAAAAATGTTGCCCCAGTGAGCTTCCCTGACACAATAAATGAGGATGAACCTACATGGAACTCAACTGTACCCAAATTATACAGTCTAACCTGGGCACTAATGCACTGTCTGACACAGCCTGAATCCATACCTCCTGAACAACACCCAGAAAGCTGACCGCACACTGAGCACATCGGACCCTCCATGACCTTAGGTTATCATCTCATCCCAACCTCGATTTTCTGGATTCAGAACTTAGATCTTATCTCCAGTCACTGCCCAGGGGTGAACATGATGCAGAAATCAGAATTCCTCCTTCCCCATGGCAAGAAACCTTGTGGTTCGTATGTTGTCTAAAGTTCAGTGTAGGAGAATCAAGCATGGCCCATGAGTCCCCGCCCATGCTTGATGCCTACATTGGGCACAAACAAGCATTGTGACCCTCAGTGTGAGCACTGTACTCAATTAAGACCTCTCAGTGGCTGGACCAAGGTACCCCATATGGGGATTGCCATGCCCTTAAGCCCCCAATCTTATACAGAGTTCGGGTTGTCCAGTCGCCCCTTCCCAGGGTTCTGCTCTGGAATCCCTCTTTAGTGGCACACCTGAGGTTAAAAAAAAACAAAAAAAAAACAGAATGGACTCCTCCCATCCCACGGAATGACCCCAAAATATTGGGATCATCCAAATCCCCTTAGAGGAAGTCTCACCCATGGTCTATGAGGATGCCCCTACATTCCATGGCCATCAGTGACACAAAATCCAGAGTCAAAAGCCTGAGCAAGTGCCTCACACTCACTCTGTTCATATCCTGAAGAGTTCTCCTCAAGGTCTGTAGATCGGGCCTCACATACCTATGTCCCCAAACCTAAGACGAGTTTCTGTTTTCAGACTTCTGTCCCCACAGCTCTGACCCACACACCCTCCATTTTTGAGCCCCTAGAGCCACACTTCAGGATTGTTCCTTCCCTCCCCAAAGGAATTCTGCCCATTTCATTGGCCACAAACTTGCAAATTAGGAGAAACCTCCTAAGTCAAAGTGGCCATCCCAATAGTGTAGACTGCCCAGGACAAATAGGGGCAATCTGACACCAGCTGAGGAACTACCTCCACTCAATCCCAAGACATATGAACCGAGAGAAGAAGATTAAACCAGTCAGGCCCCAGGCCCTAATCAGATCCATTGCCTTGGTTTCCAGGCATCTCTCCTCAGAGTTCTGGTTTCCAATACCAGCATATTGGGGGGTACTGAAGCACCAATGAGAACAAATCTTGTTTCCCCATGGGAAAAATGCTTCTTGGAGCTGTGTCAAAACCTCTGGTTAGGAGCATCCTTCAGAGCCCTGGTGCCACTGCCCCATTCCAAGGTCTCCATGGACACAATCCCACATTATGACCGATCCTCAGGAGAATGCATTTCAACTCAGCCCCCTCGGCTGCTATATCATAGGCAGCAATCAAACGTGCCGTTTCGCTAGGAGACCATTGGAATGCAAGGCCGGATGCCCAGGCATCCATCCTTAGAACCCTGCTCTGCAATTGTTCCATATGGGATGTCCTGGAGCCATCCAACAGGTTTCAACTGACCCGCAGAAAATCCTTGTGGTTTGGAGCATCTCACTACTGCCATCATGGGAAAACACCAATGGCGGTGTGATGACCCCCCTTCATGAAGGGGCCATCATGGACAGAAACTCCAACCTGAGCCAACATATGAACCTCGCCCTGACCTCAGATGCATGAAATCTCGATTCAGCTCTGCAGAGTGTGCCTGCCATGTCCTCGCCCTGAAACCAAAACAAAGCTTCTGTTCTCAGACTTACATCCTTGCATTCCTGGCCCCAAGGCCTCCAGTTTGGCAGTTCCGGAGCCAGAATGCAGCACTCTGCCTGCCCTCCAGAAGAAAGACTTTGCCCTATGGGGCTATGGAGAAACCCCATATAATTATCTTCTGCATGCCACTCAACTGTACCCCAATTATACAGCATATCTGGGCACGAATGCCCTGTCTGGCACAGCCTGAGAGCAGACCTCCTGAACGACACCTAGAAAGCTGGCCCCAAACTGAACACATCAGACCTGCCATGGCCTTAGGTCGTCATCTCTTCCAAACCTCGGTTTTCAGGCTTCAGAACCTAGACCTTATCTCCAATTAGTGCCCAGAAGTGAACGTGATGCAGAAATCAAAACTCCTCCTTCCCCATGGCAAGAAACCCTGAGGTTGGCATGTCCAAGGTTCAGTGTAGGAGAAACCTGCAAGCTCAATGAGGTCCCGCCCAATATTGTGGACCACCTTGGGCACAAACACACATTGTGACCCTCAGCATGAGTCCACTATTCAAGTAACGTCTCTCAGTGGCTGGACCAAGAATCTGCATATGGGCTTGCCATGCCCATAGGTCCCCAGGCCTAACCAGAGGGTGGGTATTCCAGTTGTATGTACCCAGTGCTCTGCTCTAGAATCCCTCTATTGTGGGGACACATGAGGCAGAAAACAGGACTTCTCCCTTCCCACAAAATGACCCCAATCTCTTGGGAGCCAGACAAATCACCAGAGAGGGAGACTTCCATGGCCCATGAGACCATGCTTACATTAAATGACCATCATGAATACAACATCCAGAGACATAAGCCTGAACGACCGCTTCTCACTCGCCCTACTTTCTAATCACAATGAGTTCCCCTCACGGACTGTAGATCACTCCTGCCATAACCTCATCCCCAAACCTCAGCCGAGTTTGTGTTTTTGGATGTCTGTCACCACAGCCCTGGCCCACACAGCCTCCAGGCTGGGGCCTCTGGAGCCACACCACAGGACTGTCCTGCTCTCTCCTAGGAGACTATGCCCATTCCATTGCCCATAACCCCACAGAATAGGAGAAACATCAAGGCCCCCGAGGACATCCCGCTACTATAAGCCTCTCTGGACAAAGGCATCCTGACACAAGCTGAGCAACTACCTCCTTGCAGAAACACAGACAGATGTCGGCAAAGACAGTAGATTGAACCAGACAGGCCCCTGGGCCCTAATCTGAACTCTTGCTTTGGTTTCCAGGTGTCACTCCTCAGAGGCCTGGGTTTGAAGACCAGCATCTGGGGCTTTCCTGAGACACCAAACAGAACAACTATCGTCTCCACATGGGAAGCTTCATTGTTGGAGCTGTGTCAAACCCTTCGGTTTGGAGAAACCTGCAGAGTCCCTGAGCCACCGCCACATTCCAAGGTCTCCATGGCCACCAACCCACAGTATGACTCATCCTTAGGAGAGTCCATTTCTACTCAGCCCTCTGAGAAACCCGCCCAAGAGCCTGCAGATTGAGCCTGCCTTGCCCCAAGCAGCCAGTGGGAATGTGAGGTGGCATTTGCAGACATTCATGCTTAGACCCCTTCTCTCGAGTCTTTCTGTAGGGGTCATCCTAGAACCATCTCATAGTACTCGAATGTCCTACAGAGTAAACCTTGATGTTTGGGGCAGCTCACAACTCCCAGCGTTGGGAAACCTCCCTGGCCTCATGACGCCCCCACCCCCTTCAGGAAGGGGCCATAATGGACACAAACTCCAACCTGAGGCAACGTCTGATACTCGCCCTGACCTCAGATGCAGGAGATCTTGATTCAGTCTCTGCAGAGTGGGCCTGCCATGCCCTCGGCCCCAAACCTAACGCTAGCTTGTGTTTTCAGACTTCCCTCTTCACACTCCTGGCAAACAAGCCCTCCAGACTGGGAATTCCAGAACCACAACACAGTTTTCTGCCTGCCCACCAGAAGAAAAACGTTGCCCTATGGGGCTCTCCAGAAACCACAAATGAGAACCAACCTGCTCTGGCCTCGACCGCACCCTAACTGGAAAAGCTACCCTGGTCAGTAATGCTCTGTCTGACACAGCCTGACGTTCCGACAGACAAGGAAACAGCTGGCTGCACACTAAGCACATCAGACAGGCCATGGCCTTATGCTGTCATCTCTTCCCAACCTGGGTTTTCAGACATCTGACCCTAGATATTATATCAAATCCTGGCAAACGTGGGTAACTGAAGCACAAATCAGATCTTCTCCTTCCCCATGGCTGGAAAGCTTGCTGTTGGCATGGAGTCATACCTTCAGTGTAGGAGAAACCTTCATGGCCCCTGAGGCCAAGCCTAAACTTGAGTGCCTCCTTGGGTACAAACTCGCATTGGGACCATCAGCATGGGCCCCATGTCGAAGTAAGGTCTCTCAGGGCCTGGACTAAGAGCCCGCATATGGGGCTTGCCAAGCCCCTATGATCCCAATCTTCACAAGAGCTCGAGTATTCCATTTGCTCGAACCCAGGACTGTGATCTGGAGTCCCTCTCCTGGAAGAACACCTGAGCCAGACAGCAGGACTCCACCCTTCCCACAAAATGTCCCCAAAATCTTAAGAGCTGGACCAACTCCTCAGAGAGGAAGACTCTTCCATAGCCCCTGAGGTCACCCCTACTTTCCACGGCTATGGGAGACAAAACATCCAAAGACAAAAACTTGCGTGACTGCTTCCCATTTGCCCTTCTTTCATAAGCTGAGGATCTCCTCTCACGGTCTGTGGGTCTATCCTGCCATGTTCTCGGCTCCGCACCCAAGCCGAGTTTGTGTTTTCAGACTTCTGTGCCCACAGCCCGGACCCACACACCCTCCAGCCTAGGGCCTATGGAGACACACTGAAGGACTGTGCCAGTCCTCTCCAAGAAAACTGTACCCAATCCATTGGCCACAACCCTAGAGATTAGGAGAATCCAATAAGGTCTCCAAGGCCATGCCTTGGCCATGGACTAAGAGGGGCACTCTGACACCAGCTGAGCAACTATCTCCACTTATATACTCAGACAGTGTCCCCAGAGACAGAAGATTGAAACAGACAGGCATCTAGGCTCTAATATGAACCCTAGCTTTGGTTTCCAGGTGTCTCTACTCAGAGAACTGGTTTGAAGACCAGTATCTGGGGCTTTTCTGAGGCACCAAAGAGAACCTGTCTCATCTCGACATAGGGATCTCTTTTTAATTGGAGCAATATTACACCCTTCGGTTAGGCAAATACTTCATGGCCCCTGAGCTGCCAACATATTCCAAGGTCTCCATGCACACAAACCCACATTATGACCCATCCACAGGAGAGTCCATTTCAATTCAGCCCCCTAGTTAGCTCGCCCCAGAGCCAGTAGTTCAAACATGTCTTGTCACAAAGAGCCAATGGGAATGTGAGGTATGCTGTACAGGCATCCATCCTTCGAATCCTGCTCTCCAGTCTTTCCGTATGGGACATCCTGGAGCCATTCAACAGGACTCGACTGTCCAGCAGATGGAAAGCTTGTGGTATGGGTCAACGCACAAACTAGAGTTTGTGCTGGTGTCTAAGGTGCTGTGCAGGATTCTCCAATCTTGAGGGTTTGGCACAGGTCGAAGGGCATGGTTTCCTACTGGGACAGGAGATATTCTATTGTGTGGCTCAGGGACCACATGTTGTATCCTAAGTTGGTATTTCAGAACAGGACCCTGAGGACAGATGCCTGAAAACCTAATCTAGTGTTCCAATGACGTCCTAGGAGCATGTCAGGTACAATCTTCTGACCCAGGAACATTGAAATGGCTGTCTGCTTGGATGTAGGTGATCAGGGCGTTTCAGACTGGCATTTGTGTCCAGTGCTGCCGACAATATTGGGTTGGGCTCAGGGCTCTTGCGTGTTTCTCCTAAACTGGAAGGTTTGGGCAGGTTTGACGGGCACAGTTTCCTTGGGGATGGCAGGCCCAGTCATGTGTTGTGGATCCAGAGACCCTGTCCTGGAGGGCATATGAGCCATGGTTTTGGGAGAGAAGTCTGCAAACACAAATGTGGGTTATGGTTAGTGGAAAGGTGATCACAGGCCCAATGAGTAGACCTGGAGTGCAGCTAGTCAGGAGTTGTAATTAGGGTGACTGGAAGGCAGTAGCACAGGCTTTTCTCTCTATATTGTGTGTCCAGGATGGCCTCGGAATGCAGGTATAGTCTCATGGGTCCATGGGAAACTTTTCCTCTCTTTGGATCTCTGCAGCTCATAGTTTGGTGGCTTTTTTGGGGTAGGGAAGAATGTTGTTTTCCATCTTATGGGTGCCCCAAAACAGGGATTCCAGATACAGGCTCTTTTTCTGGGCATCTGGGACTTCCCACCAAGGGTTAGGATTTGCACCTAGGGGTGTATGAGGCCTGCAATGCGGGATCATGATGGTGCAACTGAGAGGGATTGTTTGAAAGCTTGCTCAGGCTGAGTCTCACAATGCCTGTTTGCTCCCATGGCGGCCCTGAGGAGTGGGAGTGGTCTCATTGGTCATATATCTGGCTCCCGCTTAGAGAGTTGGACACCCAACCCAAAAGCCAAATGTCCTGCCATGAGGAAGGATGAGTTCTCTTCCGTCAGGTTCCTCTGTGCTTCAGGTTGCCCCATTGGCAGGGTTTCCAGCAAGGTCTCGAGATAGGTGCCTGAATACCAAGGATGGGTGGAGATGACGTACTTGGGCCATAGCAATCCCAAATGCTAGATATGAGGCCTAAAACTCGGTCGGGGCTCAGGCTCTGTCAGACACAGCGCTAGTGGCCATGGCAGCCTTTATATCAGAGTAGATTCGAGGGCGGAGCAGATTGATCCTCATGTGGAGTTTCTTGGGAAGATTCCCAGGCATTTGTTCATTCAATAGGGAAGGCAGAATGCTGTGTTGTGGCTCCAGGTTTCCCAATCACGAGGGCTTGGGGACCAGTCAGTTTTGGGTGGAATTGTAAACAAAAGCTATGGTTCAATTCAGTGCCAAGCAGAAGGCAGTTCCAATTTGTAGCAGTTTACTCGAGACATCCAGCACTGGAATAAGGGTGGATGTCAGATGCTTGCTCACACTAGAGTTTTTGTCTATGATGACCGACAAGTGGAGGGGTGGTATAAAGAGGCCATGGAGGAGTTCACATGCTGAGGCCTGTGAACTGCTGCAAAAAGTAACATTTCTTTGTACTGAGTAGGTGAAGTCTGGTTTGTTTACTCTAGGTTTCCCCATGTGGAAAGTTTGTGAAGAAGAGCTCTCCGGCATGGATGCCAGGAAAGCACACCTCCATTGACAATTGCAGCTGAGGAACATGGCAGATTCGTTCTGGTGGCTCTGGGACAAAGTGCCAAGGCCTTGAGTTGACATGGGATCTCTTGCAGATGGGTCACAATGCTTGTTTGTTACCAGGGAGAACTTAGAATGTGCTGGTTGCTAAGGTGCCATGCAGGATTCTCCTACCCTGAGGGTTTGGCACAGGTCGAAGAGCATGGTATTCTTCTGGGGACAGGGGATGTTCTGTCGTGTGGCTCAGAGACCACATGATGTGTCATAGATTGGTATTTCAGAACAGGCCCCTGAGGACAGATGCCTGAAAACCTAATGGGGTTCCATTGAGAGCCTAGGGGCATTTTAGGTTCAATCGTCTATCTCACGATCATTGACTTGGCTATTTCCCTGGATGTAGGTGATAAGGGTGTTTCAGACTGCACATTTCCATCCCGAGTGGCCGGCAATATTGGTGTGGGCTCAGGGGCCACACAGGTTTCTCCTAATCTGGAAGGTTTGGGCAAATCTGATATGCACAGTGTCCTTGGGGTTGGCAGCCAGAGTTCTGTGGTGTGGCTCCAGAGATCACATTCTGGTGGGCATGTGAGCCATGGTTTTGGGAGAGAAGTCTGCAAACACAAATACAAATTAGGGTGAGGGGCGAGGTGATCACAGGCCCAATGCGTAGACCTGAAGGGAAGCTTGTCATGAACTATAATTAGGAGACTGGAAGGCAGTAGCACAGGCTTTTCTCTCTGGATTGTGTGTCCAGGATGGCCTTGGAATGCAGGTGTGGTCTCATGGGTCCATGGGAGTCTTTTCCTCTCTATGGATCCTGGTGGGTCTCCATAGTTTGGTGGCTTTTTCGGGGAAGGGGAGAGTGATGTTTTCCACCTTATGGGTGCCCCAAAACAGGGATTCCAGAGACGGGCTCTGGTTCATGTCATCTGGGACATCACAACAAGTGCTAGGATTTGGGCTTAGGGGCATATTAGGCCTGCAATGCGGGTTCATGGTGGTGCAACAGAGAAGGATTGTTTGAAAGCATGATCAGGCTGAGGGTCACAAGGCCTGTTTGCCTCCAGGGCATCCCTGAGGAGTTTGTGTGGTCTCACTGGACTTGTAAATGACTCCCCCTTTCAGGGTTGAACACCCATCCTAACAGCCAAGTTTCCTGATATGAAGAAGGAGGAGTTCTCTATTGTGCTTCAGGATGCTCCATTATCAGGGATTCCAGCAAAGGTCTGGGGACAGGTGCCTGAATACCAAGGATGGGTAGAGATGAAATATTTGAGCCATGGCATTCCCAAATGCTAGATGTGGGGCTCAAACTCTGGTGACTGACACTAGGTCTGGGCTCAGGCTCTGTCAGACACAGCACTAGTGGCCAGGGCAACCTATAAATCAGGGTCCCTCCGATATAGGGCCGAGCAGATTGATCCTCATGTGGGGTTTCTGGCCAGACTCACCAGGCACTTGTTTCTATCGGGAAGGCAGAATGCTGTCTTGTGTCTCCATAATTCGCTATCAAGAAGGCTTGGGGACCAGTTGGGTGAGGAAGGAATTGTAAACACAAGCTACAGTTCAATTCACTGCCAAGCGGAAGGCAGTTCCTGTGTCCAGCAGCTTTTTCGATATATCCAGCACCTTAGTAAGGGAGGACGTCGGATATTTGCTCACACTGGAGTTTGTGTCTATGATGACTGACAAATGGAGGGGTGGCGTCAAGAAGCCATGGAGGGATTTTCACGTTGAGACTCATGAGCTGCTCCAAATAGCAAGGTTTCGTTCTACTGGACAGGTGGAGTGTGGTTTATTTGCTCCAGGGCCCCCCATGTGGAAAGTTTGGGTAGCAGAGCTCTACCGCATGGATGCCTGGAATGTTCAACTTCATTGACCATTGCAACTGAAGAACATGACAGCTTTATTCTGGTGTCTCTGTAGCAAAGTACCAAGTCCTTGATTTGACATGGAATCTCTTGCAGATGGGCCACACAGCTGGTTTGTTACCAGGTAGATCTTAGAATGTGCTGGTGGCTTAGTAGTTGTGCAGGAATCTACTACTCTGGGATTTTGCACAGATTGTAGGGCACGGTTTCCTTCTGGGGACAGGAGATGTTCTGTTGTGTGGCCCAGGCACCACATGTTGTATAATAAGTTCACATTCTAGAACAGGCCTCTGAGGACACATGTCTGAAAACCGAATCAATGGTTCCAATGACGTCCTAGTGGCATGTTAGGTTCATTATTCTGACTCAGGACCATTGACTTGGCTGTGTTCCTGGATGTAGGGGATCAGGGTATTTCAGACTGTGCATTTGTGTTCAGAGTGGCCGCCGAAATTGGGGTAGGCCCAGAGGCCTTGTAGGTGTCTCCTAATCTAGACAGTTTGGGCAACTGTGATGGAAACAGTTTCCTTGTGGATGGCAGGGACAGTCCTGCAGTGTGGATCCAGAGACCCCATCCTGTAGGGCATGTGTGCCATGGTTTTGGTAGATAAGTCTGCAAACACAAATTCGAATTAGGGTGAGTGGCGAGGTGATCACAGGCCCAATGCATAGACCTTGAGAGCAGCTCATCTGGAACTGTAATTAGGATGAATGGAAGGCAGTAGCACAGGCTTTTCTCTCCGGATTGTGTGTCCAGGATGGCCTCAGAATGCAGGTGTGTTCTCATGGGTCCATGGGAGACATTGCCTCTCTATGGATCCTGGTGGCTCCTCATAATTTGGTGACATTTTTGGGGAAGGGATAAGGGCTGTTTTCCATCTGAAGGGTGCACCAAAACAAAAATTCCAGAGATGGTCTCTGGGTCTGGGCAACTCGAAAATCCCACCAAGTTTATGATTTGAACCTACAGGCATACCAGGCCTGAAATGAGGGATCATTGTGGTGAATCTGAGAGGGATTTTTTGAAAGCATGCTCAGGGTGAGGGTCACAATGCCTGTTTGTGCCTAGGGTAGTCCTCAGAAGTGTGTGTGGTGTCATTGATGTTGTAACTGGCTCCCCCTTTAAGGGTTGAACACCCATCCCAAAAGCCAGGTTTATTGCCATGGGGAAAGAAGAGTTCTCTATTGTGCTTCAAGTTCCCTAATTGGCAGGGATCCCTGCCAAGGTCTGGGGACAGGTGCCTGATAATCAAGGATGGGTAGAGATGACATACTTGGGCCATGGCAATCCCAAATGCTAGTTATGGGGCCTGATCTCTAGTGGCTGAAACTCAGTCGGGCTCAGGCTCTGTCAGACATGGCACTAGTGGCCATGGCAGCCTATAAATTGGTGTTGACTCGAGGGCAGACCTGATTGATCCTCATGTGGGTTTTCAGGGCAGACTCACCAGGCATTTCTTCATTTGATGGGGAAGGCAGAATGCTGCGTTGTGGCCCCAGATTTCCCTATCAAGAGGGCTTAAGGACCAGTCAGGTGAGGATGGAATTGTAAACACAATCTATGGTTCAATTCAGTGCCAAGTGGAAGGCAGTTCCAATGTGCAGTGGTTTATTCAAGACATCCAGCACCGGGATAAGGGTGCATGTCAGATGTTTGCTTAGACTGGAGTTTGTGTCTATGATGACCGACCAATGGAGTGGTGGCATCAAGAGGCCATGGAGCAGTTTACACGCTGAGGCCTGTGAGTTGATCCAAACATAAGGTTTCCTTCTACTGGACAGGGGAGGTCTGGTTTGTTTACACCAGGTTCCCCCATGTGCAAAGATTGGGTAGCATAGTACTCGCACGTGGATACTGGAAAGCACACCTACATTGACCATTGCACCTAAGGAACATGGCAGGTTCTTTCTGGTTGCTCTAGGGCAAAGTACCAAGGCCTGGATTCTAATGAAGTTGGGTCACAATGCAGTTTTGTTACCACGGAAATCTTACTATGTGCTGGTGGCTAAGGGGCCATGTATGATTCGTCTATCCTGATGGTTTGACACTGGTCGAAGAACACGGTTTCTTTCTGGGTATCGGAGATGTTCTGTTGTGGGGCTCACGGACCAAATGTTGTATCATAAGTTGGTATTCCAGAACAGGCCTCTGAGGACAGATGCCTAAAAACTTCATCTAGGGTTCCAATGAAGTCCAAGGGGAATTTCAGGTTCAATCATCAGACTCAGGACCATTGACTTCGGTGTCTGCCTATATGTAGGCAATCAGGGTGTTTCTGACTGTGCCTTTGTGTACAGAATGGCCTCCAATATTGGGGTGGGCTCTGGGGCTTTGCAGGTTTCACCTAATCTTGAAGGTTTAGGCAAATTTGTGGGCACGGTTTCCTTGGGGGTGGCAGGCACAGTCCTGTGGTGTGGCTCCAGAGACTCCATCGTGGAGGGCATGTAAGCCATGGTTTTGGGAGAGAAGTCTGCAATCACAAACTCAGATTAGGTTGAGTTGCGAGGTGATCGTAGGCCCAATGCATAGACCTGGGGGGCAGATCGTCAGGAACTGTAAATCACGTACCTCGAAGGCACTAGCACTGGCTTTTGTATCTGGATTGTGTGTCCATGATAGCCTTGGAATGCAGGTGTGTTCTAATGTTTCCATGAGAGTATTTTCCTCTCTACGGATCCTGGAAGCTCCCAATAGTATGGTGGCTTTCTTGTTTGAATGGAAGAGTGCTGTTTTCAATCTTAGATGTTCCCCAAAAAGGGATTCCAGAGAAGGGCTGTGAGTCTGGGTGCTTGGAAAATCCCACCAGGATTAGGATTTGGGCCTAGAGGAGTACCAGGCCTACAATGTGTGACTTGGAGGTACAACTGAGAGCGTTTGTTTGAAAGCATGCTAGTCTGAGTGTCACAATGCCTGATGTGATTAGGGCAGCCCTTATGAGTGGGAGTTGTCTCCTTGGCCATGCAGCTGGCTACCACTTTAATGTAGGACACCCATCCCAACTACCAGGATTCCTGCCACGGAAAAGGAAGAATTCTCTATTGTGCCTCAGGTTCCCCCATTAGCAGGTATTCTAGCAAATGTCTGGGGACAGATGCCTGAATACCAAGGATGGGTAGAGATGAGGGACCTGAGACATGGCCAGTCTCACATGCCTGACTCTCTGAGTAGCTGACATGAATTGAGCACTCAGGCTCTGTCAGAAACAGAACTAGTGGTCAGGGCTGAGTATGAATCAGGGATCCCTCAAGGGCTGAGCAGATTGATCCTCATGCAGAGTTTCTGGGCAGAATCACCATGCCCTTCTTCTTTCTAAGGGGAAGGCAAAAAGCTGCGTTGTGGCCCCAGAATTCCCTATCAAGCGGGCTTGGGGACCAGTAGGGTGAGGATGGAATTGTAAACTCAAGCTAAGGTTCAATTCAGTGCCAAGCGAAAGGCAGTTCCATTGTGCAGTGTCTGATTCCAGATATCCATCACCTGAGTAAAGGTGAAAGTCAGACATTTCCTCATGCTGGAGTTTATGTCTATGATGACCGACGAATGGAGGGGTGGCGTCAAGAGGCCATGGAGGATTTCACATGCTGGGGCTTGTGAGATCCTTCAAACAGCAAAGTTTCCTTCTACCAGACAGGGGGAGTCTGGTTTATTTGCTCCAGGGTCCCCCATGTGGAAAGTTTGGGTAGCAGAGCACTCCCACATGGATGCCTGAAAAGCACACCTCCATTAAAATTGCAGCTGAGAAACATGGCCAATTCGTTCTGGTGGCTCTTGGGAGAATTACCAAGGCCTGGAGTTGACATGAAGTCTCATGAAGATGGGTCATAATGCAGGTTTGT
This sequence comes from Mustela nivalis, assembly GCF_964662115.1. NCBI lineage: Eukaryota > Metazoa > Chordata > Mammalia > Carnivora > Mustelidae > Mustela > Mustela nivalis. Next base: position 2,554 of record NW_028135337.1, on the reverse strand, counting down.
TACCATGGAAACCTTACAGTGTGCTGGTGGCTAAGGGACCATGTAGGATTCATCTACCCTGAGGGTTTGACACTGGTCAAAGGGCACGGTTTCCTTCTTGGACCAGAGATGTTCTGATGTGGGTCTAACGGACCAAATGTATCATAATTTGGTATTGCAGAACAGGACTCTGAGGATAGATGCCTGAAAATTTAATCTAGGGTTCCAATAAAATCCTAACGGAATGTCAGGTTCAATCCTCTGACTCAGTATCATTGACTTCAATGTCTGCCTAGATGTAGGTGATCAGGGTGTTCCAGACTGTGCATTTGTGTACAGAGTGGCAACCAGTATTGGGGTGGGCTCAGGGGCCTTGCAGGTTTCTCCTAATCTGGAAAGATAGGGCAGTTTGACGGGCACAGTTTCCTTGGCAATGGTGGGCACAGTCCTGTGGTGTGGCTCCAGAGACCCCATGCTGGAGGGCATGAGAGCCATGGTTTTGGGAGGGAAGTCTGCAAACACAAACGCGGGTTAGGTTTAGTGGCGAAGTGATTGTAGGCCCAATGCATACTCCTGGAGGGAAGCTCCGTGTGAAATGTAAATCGCATGCCTCAAAGGAGGTAGCACAGGCTTTTTTATCTGGATTGTGTATCCACGATGGACTAAGAATGCAGGTGTGGTCTCAGGTGTCCATGGGTGATATTTCCTCTCAAGTATCCTGGCGGCTCCTTATAATGTGGTGGCTTTCTCAGAGAGGAAAGAGTTCTGTTTTCCATATTAAGGGTGTCCCATAACAGGGATTGCAGAGAAGTGCTCTGGCTCTGGGCACCTGGAAATACCCACCAAGGGTTATGATTTGGGCATAGGGGCTTACCAGGCCTCCAATGCAAGTCCTGGAGATACAACTGAGAGCGTTTGTTTGAAAGCATGCTCAGGCTGAGGGTCACTATGCAAGCTTTTGCATAGGGTGGCCCTCAGGAATGGGGGTGGTCTCAATGGCCATTCAGTAGCTAACACTCTGAGTGTTGGACACCCTTCCGAACTTACAGGAATCCTGCCATGGGGAATGAGGATTTCTCTATTGTGATTCAGGTTCCCTCATTGGTAGGGATTCCAGGAAAGGTCTGGGGACACATGCCTGAATACCAAGGATGGGTAAAGATGACGGCTCTGTTCCGTGGCCAGTCTAACATGCGGGATATGGGCCCCGCCTTCTAGGTGGCTGACACGAGGTCGGGGCTTAGGCTCTGTCAGACACAACACTAGGGGCCAGGGCTGTCTATAATTCAGGGTTCCCTCAAGGGACAAGTAGATTGATCATAATGTGGAGTTTCTGGGCAGACTCACCAGGCCCTTCTTCTTTCTATTGGGAAGGCAGAATGCTGTGTTGTGGCTGCAGAATTCCCTAACATGAGGGCTTGTGGACCAGTAGGGTGAGGATGGAATTGTAAACCCAAGCTATGAATAAATTCAGTGACAAGCGAATGGCATTTCCAGTGTGCAGCGGCTGATTCGAATATCCACCACCTGAGTAAGCGCAGACGTCAGATGTTTTCTCAAGCTGGAGTTTGTGTCTATAATGACCGACAAATGGAGGGGAGTTGAAAAGAGGTCATAGAGGATTTCCTACACTTTAGCTTGTGAGATGCTCCAAACAGCCAGGTTTCCTTCTACAGGACAGGGCAGTCAGATTTGTTTGCTCGAGAGTCCCCCATGTGGAAAGTTTGGGTAGCAGAGCACTCCCACATGGATGCCTGGAAAGCACACTTCCACTGAACATTGCAGCTGAGGAACATGGCAGGTTCTTTCTGAAGGCTCTGGGGTGAAGTACCAAGGCCTGTAGTTGACATGGAATCTCATGAAGATGGCTCACAATGCTGGCTTGTTACCAGTGAGATCTTAGAATCTGCTGGTGGCTACGGGCCAAGTAGGATTCATCTACCCTGAGGGTTTGACACAGTTCCAAGAGCACGGCTTCCATCTAGAGAAAGGAGATGTTCTGTTGTGGGGATCAGGGACCATATGTTGTATCTTAAGTTGGTACTCCAGAACAGGTCTCTGATTACAGATGCCTGAAAACCTAATCAGGGGTTACAATGAGGTCATAGGAGCATGTCAGGTTCAATCTTCTGACTGAGAAACACTGACTTGGGTATCTGCCTGGATTCAGGTGATCAGCGTATTTCAGACTGCACATTTGTGTCCAGAGGAGCCTCCAGTATTGGGGTGGGCTCAGGGGCCTTGCAGGTTTCTCCTTATCTCGAAGTGTTAGGCAAATGTGACGGACACATTTTCCTTGGGGATGGCAGGAACAGTCCTTTGGTGTGGCTCCAGAGACCCCATCCTGGAGGAAATATGAGCCATGGTTTCGGGATAAAAGTCTGTAAGCACAAACTCGGGTTAAGGTTAGCGGTGAGGTGATCGCAGGCCCAATGCATAGACCTGGAGGGCAGCTCGTCTGGAACTATAAATTAGTTGCCTTGAAGGTGGTAGCACAGGCTTGTGTATCTGGCTTTTGTGTCCAAGATGGCCTCGGAATGCAGGTGTGGTCTCATGGATCCATGGGAGATTTTTC